>NC_140830.1:1735000-1740000 GCF_050613455.1 Vespa mandarinia
GAAAAAGATTGGAAAACGAGAGAGGAAAAGAAGAAAAAAGGAAAAAAAAAAAGAAAAAAGAAAAGGAAAAGAAAGGAAAGGAACGAAACGGAATTGGAACGTGCATGACCGCATACGGAATTGATATAGACGAAGACGTCCGGGCATCGCGACGCCAACATCGTCCTAAATTAATATATTCTACGAAACTCATCTTCTCTTCTTCCTTCTCTTTCTTCTATATTCGTCTCTCTCTCTCTCTCTCTCTCTTTCTGTCTGCCTTTCCTTCTCTCTCTCTCTCTCTTTTCCACCCACTCATGGTTGGCCTCTTTCATTCGGTATGCGTGCCATGACCGCGATCCGATTGCCTCCTCGTCGTTCTGTGAAATACCTCGACGAGTCCTCGCGACGCATCCTGATCACCAGATTTTCCTACATCCCTCCTTTTTTTTCCACAGCCCTCTTATCACCCATTCTTTTCATCACTCAATCTCTCTCTCTCTCTCTTTCTCTCTTTTTTCCTTTGCTCTCTCTACCTATCTCTCTCTCTCTCTCTCTCTCTCTCTTTCTTTCTCCTTTGCTCTCTCTACCTATCTCTCTCTCTCTTTTTTTCCTTTGCTCTCTCTCTTTCTCTCTTTCTCTCTGTTTCTCTCTTTCTCTCTATCTATTTTACTGTCTCTCTCTCTCTCTCTCTCTGTCTCTCTCTCTTTCTCTCTATTTTTCTCTATTTATGACGATTTCTTTTCACATTTCTTTTAACAGCTATATATCATCCTGGGAACGATTTAATATCTTTATCTCGAATTTATCCTACTTTATTAATTTAATATCCGATAATATTAAAATATATTTACATATATCTATATAATTATTCGATATGTTATTAATTATTTTATTAATTTTCTCTTTTTTTTTTTATTTCTCTTTCCTCTTTCCTCTCTTATCTTTTCTATTTTTCTTTCTTATTCTTTACTCAAATCGCATCATTTAGTAATACGAAATTAATCCTCGCGTGATATTATATATATATATATATAAAATTTATTATTTCATTTTCAATATATCTGACAGATGTTTCTCTTTTCTTCAATTTAAAAAACAAATCGAATGAAAGCTGCCGATATGTTACATTGAAGAATATTTATTTTAAAAGTTATATGAAAAAGAAAAAGCAAATAATAATAATAATAATAATAATAATAATAATAATAATAATAATAATAATAATAATAAAAACGACGGAAATTTTTGAATACGTCAAAGTAGAAAGATTCGAAGAAATAGAAAAAGAAATTACACGGAGAAATAATTTCTTCTGAAATGAAACGATTCGATCAATAATCCTTACGATCTATTAGATCTATAATGATCTATCGAGAAAATTCAATCGACTAATAGCACGATTGTCGTTAAAGAAAGAAAACGAAAAACAATAAATAAATTAATAAATAAATATAATCAATAAATAAATAAAATAAAAAATCCAAAATTCTGTATTCAAATAGATATGATATCAAAAACAAACAAGTCGAAAAAAAATAATTCGATTAAATTCAATAAACAAATTTTTATTTTACGAACAATCGTGTTATAATAATCGTCGTACATAAACAATTAACATATAATATATCTAAGTACTCTCAACATACTTTTAATTACAACATACACACACACACACACGCGCGCATAGACACAAACGAACGAATTCCAGCGGCACTGCTGTGCAATTAAACAATACCAACAAAAAAAAAGAAAGAAAAAAAGAAAAAGAGAGAGAGAGAGAGAGAGAGAGAGAGAGAGAAAGAAAAGAAAAGGATGCAATACAAAGATGGAGGAGCATCGTTCATTTCTGCTCACTCGAGAGACAGGCATAATATTCCGTTAATTATATATGACAAACTTAATCACTTCGCATCACATTTTTCTCCTTTTGTCTGTCGTCAGACTGGCCGTCAGAATGGGAAGGTAAGAGGAATCGTGAGTCGTGGGATAGAGAAGAGGGAGGTGGTGCTGGGGGAGGTGGTGCTGATGGTCGTGATGGTAGTGCAAAGAGATAGAACAGAAGAAGCAAGGAGTTGTGGGGCAGGAACGACGGAAGAGAGGAGGGAAGAAGGGGGGGAGGGTGGAAGAAGGAAAGGGTAAAAGGGAAAGGAAACGATGCAAAGAGAAATAGAGAGAGAGAGAGAGAGAGAGAGAGAGAGGCTATGGGGACGAAGAGTAAAACCATAAGATAAACTCCTCATTAGCGCGACGAACTACGGATGCTTAATTACTGCACTGTAACTGGGTGGCCCGGGTTTCTCCGGGCGATCATTCGAACCTTCGAAACCATCGTTGATCCTTATGTCGTTCCTTCATAAATCCATTGGCAATTTACGTATGCACTTTGCTTTTAAGAACTTAAACTTCAATCGTAATCGGAGTATGTACTTTGGTAAGAACTTAAATTTCAATCGTAATAGCCAATTAAAAACCATCGTACGTAAGAGAACCTCCTACCATCCTAACCCCTCCCACTCCTTTTTAGGAACCCCTTTTTTGATCGTGCGCCAGGAGCGTTCGTTCAATGGAAAGGAACTAAAAGAAAAAAGAAAAAAAAAAAAAGAAAAGAAATAAAATAAGACGAGCTACCGATTGCGACGATCATTACGATGACGATGATGACGATAATGATGATGATGATGATGATGATGATGATGATGATGATTATGATTGTGACGATTAACGAGATATCGAGTACGACGAAGTGAAAGGATTTTGAAGAGATTTTTTTCTGGAAAGATACTTCTTTTTTTCTTTATTTTTTTTTTCTTTTTTTTTTCATTCTCTCTAACAATTTTTACGAAAATAATCATCGTGCGAAACCGTAAAATATTAATAGTCACGTTATAAAGTCACGTGGAAGATATTTGAATTTGATTATTACTTGCAATCAAATCCATAAAATTCGTCGAATAATTTCAATAAATATATCATTGTTTGAAAATTGATTGGAAAGTTGAATGAAATGTTGATTGATAAGTGATCTAAATTATGAAAGTGATCTAAATCATATATTTTGCTGTTTCGTGATATTTAAATGATTACGTTTGAATGAATTGAAAAAAAAAAAAAAACTTTGTTATATCATGTAACATTTTAATTTAGAATATTAATTAATTTAGATTAATGAAAATTTATTATTAATCGAGAAATATTCCGTGAAATTTCATTTGTTAGAATGTTGCTTTTGTAGTTTAAAATCGATTTAGATCATAAATAAACAAGCAAATAAATGAAAAATAAACAGCGTAGAAAAAAATCTTGAAAGATAATAATCGATTTTTTTCTTATTATCACAAAAAAAATTCATCATAAGATCCATCCAGTATATAACTACAATATATATATATATATATATATATATAACGGTGAATGATGAAAAATTATTACGAATGTGAGTGATTGAAAAAAAAAAAAAAAGAAAACAAGGAAGAAAAAGCAAAACAAAACAAAAAATTAATCCCGAGAAAATAATCAAATTATTTCTGACCGAGAGAAAGAGAAATAATGAAGAGAAAAGAGAAAAAAAGAAAAAAGAAAAAAAAAAAAAAAGAAATACAAAAGAAGAAACGAAAAACACGTGACACAAGGTAAAACGAATGAAAAGGGAAATGAATCGATCGATCGATCGATCAATCAATTAACAAATTAATTAAGCAAAAAAAAAAAAAAAAGAAAAAAAAGAAAATCTAACACCACATTTTCGTGAGTTTTAAGAGACGTAATATTTTCACGTCGATCGATTAGAACCTAGACGGCCCTTTATATATATATATATATATTTTTTTTTCTTTCTTTTTTATGGGGGTCTCGTACTTACATACATACATACATACATACATACATAGATACGATACGTTTTTACGTCGGAGTCGTCTCCTAAGGGTATTTTAAAACACGCGGGCGCACACCCTATTGCGATGGTTAACACGATACAGAAGAAGTATTACATAGTCCGCCGATACAAACACAAACCGTCTGGTATGTTGAACCACTGTGCATAACTTTACGAACTATATCATAAATTTTCTCACTCATGTATGCGTGCATGCGTGTGCTTACGTGCTCGCGCGCTCGCGTGCTTACTTATATATGTATATATGTATGTATGTATCTTCGTGTGTGTACACATAAAATATACACATACTTACGTACATATATATATATATATATATATATATATATATATATAATTATATATTTATATATATATATATACATAGATACGTTTGTCTACTTATTTACGATGTATTTCCATGTAATATACGTGTCTTAAGAACTATTCGAGACATTTTAAAGGTTGTTAATCTTTTCCTTACCAAGTTTTAACAATGATCGAGCATGATCTAACCGTTAAGATCGCGTGCTCGAATTCGCAAGGCACGAATTCTCTCGCTCTTGTTTTAAACGTAATTACCTCCGCGTTCTCGTTTAACTCCTCGTTCTCCTTGTTCGCTCTTCAGAAAGCGTGCTGAGGCGGCAAGGTGAGAGTCGGCAATGTGAAGGGATGGAGAGTGGGGGAAGATGGGTGGAATGGGATACAGAGAAAATGGACGAGAACGAGAACGAGAACGAGAACGAGAACGAGAACGAGAAAGAGAGAGAAAGAGAGAGAAAGAGAGAGAGAAGGAAACTCACGAAGCATGCACTAAAAACAGGAAAATACGTTCGAGCTTTCGTGTCTTGGACACTAATTATTATATCTTCGTCGTCCAATCACGATTAACATTCGTTCGTTCGTTCGCTATGAATAAAATAAAAATAAAAAAAAAGGAAAGATTACTATACATTCCTTGATAATCGTCAGATAAATTAAGAGGATTATTTTATCAACTGACTCGCGTACGTATCACTTTAATTCATATTACTTGTAGGGTTGAAAAAAGCGAGAGACATTTGCAACGAGGGTGGCAAATGAGGTGAGGAGTTGGGTGGGTGGGGGCGAGTAGAGGATGAAGGGGAGGGTAAAAAAAAAGAAA
>NC_140830.1:1752500-1755000 GCF_050613455.1 Vespa mandarinia
TATAGATAAAGTCTTCTTTTCAAAAGTAACTTTTGTAATCATTAATTTTAATGAAAATTCGATTCTATTAGTAACGCGTATCTATATTATTTCTCGATTATTTTAATTCTCTCTCTCTCTCTCTCTCTCTCTCTCCCTTTCTCTTTCTCTTTCTCTGTTTGTTTTTTTTCTTCATTAGTGTAAAGATTTCTCTTTTTTTTCTCTTTTTTTTGTTTCTTGTTATTGTTTTTGCTTTTCATTCGATGATATTTTGAAGAAAACCCATTATTAAAATACAACGAAGATTTTGTTTCTATTTGATTTTCGTATATATATTTGATTTGATCTTGAATTTTTTGAGAAAATTTTTAAATAACTATCGATAATAATTATATAACTTTGACATTCTATCTATTAATTACATCGATAAATTTTAAAGAATTAATTCTAATGTTTCAAAATAAACGCAAATATATTTTCAATCTATGTCACTTATTTATTTCAATTATTATATTTCTTTGAAAAAATATTTTCTTTTCAAAAAATTTCAATTCCATTTCGAACATTCGAATATACGACTCTTTAAGGAAGTAGAAAATTCTCACCAAAAAAAAAAAAAAAAAAAAAAAAAAAAAAAAGAAAAAGAAAATAAAATAAAATCCTTAAGTTTCATTCGTTAGCTTCGATTCCTCTGGAATTACGTTTAATTTTCTAAAGAAAAAAAAAAAAAAAAAAAAAAAAGAGAAAAAAAGAAAAAGAAAAAGAAAAAAAATTTTATCGTACGCTTAAAAAAAAAAAAAAAAAAAACGAAGAAATATCTTTTAAATATAAGAGAAAAAATTCTTCATTTTATACCTTTTCTTTTTTTTTTTTTTTTTTTTTTTTTTTTTTCTTTTATAATAACAATAACGTCGACGAGAACGAATTGCCATTATCATTAACAATGAGAATTCTTATTGTAAACGTCATTATCGCAATTTGCACTTAATGATTACACAGAAACATATGGAAACGTATCTCTAATGAACAAATTGATATAATTAATATTATTCAAAAAATAAAAGTAAAAATGAGGAAAAAAGAAAGAAAGAAAGGAAGAAAAAGAAAAGGGTAAACGAGAAAAAAAAAAAGAAGAAAAAAAAACCAACAACAACGACAACAACACGACATTTATTCGAGTCGTTCGCATTAGCGACGTAGTCACGTAGTAGATCGCCCCCTGATCCAAAGGCCCAAAAGGCCCAAGAGGTTCGCGAACCTCTTCTTACTCTCCTCTCTCTCTCTCTCTCTCTCTCTGTCCTTCGCTCCAATACAACAACAACAACAAAAAAGAAAAAAAAAAAAGAAAAAAGGGGTGAGGTAGGGTGGAGAGGGAAGGGAGGGCAGAAAAACGTACGTCAATCGGGAATAACAAATTCACGTAGCCCCAACTTTAAGACAACGATCTACGAATAAGATACTCGCGGAATTCATGGTAACGTTATTAGGACGAGAATATATCGATTGAAACGAGAGAAAGAGTTATAAAGCACCTGGCGATTGTTCGAGCTCGTTATTTCCAAAAAGCCGATGGCCGTTAGAGCATGAGTGTTGTTCGTTCGGTTACAGGTGTATAGCTTCCTCGAACTTTGTCAATGAGAGAGAAAGAGGTAGAGAGAGAGAGAGATGAATAAAACAAAACAAAAAAAAATCGAGGAGAGAGAGAGAGAGAGAGAGAGAGAGAGAAACAGGTCCTTTGGGACTACGGATACAAATTCCAAGAGGTTTCTTCCACGAAAACATGTTCTCCACTATCGACTTTCTCTCTATGCATACACACAAACACAGATATATATGTATATATGAAAGTATGTTTATATAAAGGTACGTGTACGTATGATGGGTGCTGACATTCGTTCGGTGATTATCACGTAGATACATATACGATCAAAGACTTCTTACCTGTACCCGAATTAATTAGCTGGCAATCGCCGTCACTCTAATTGGACTAATTAACGAACGTTAGGAAATCGTTTCGATTCTTGTTTTGTTAACCCTTTCTTTCTTTCTTTCTTTCTTTCTTCCTCTCTCTCTCTCTCTCTCTTTTTTTCTTTTTTTTTCTTTCTTTTTTTTAATTTCAATCGAAAAAAAAGTAAGATTGATAAATAAGAGAGAGATAGAGAGAGAGGAAACATATATATATATATATATACATTATATGAATAAAAAAAAATATCTCGCTATGACGTTTCAAAGAGTCAAACGAAAAACAAAAGAAATTATCATAAACGAATGAAAATAATTATTATAGAAAAGGGATGGAAAATATAAATGAAAAAATATCTCTTTCCTTTTTCCTTTTTTATTCTGTTTTTTTTTCCCTTTTTTTTTTCTTTTTTTTTTCTTTCTTATATCTTCACGATATTTCATACAATCCAAGGACACAAGAAATTATTATTAATACGACGAATGGAAAGAGACAGAATTTGTCTTTGAGAGAGAATAAAATACAATAAAATGAAAGGAAAAAAAAAAAAAAAAA
>NC_140830.1:1760000-1762500 GCF_050613455.1 Vespa mandarinia
ATTCATAGCCATTGGCTCTTTGACATTTTTTTCTTTCCTTTTTTCTTTTTTCTTTTTTTTTCTTTAATTCGCTTAATTAACCATCATCGGGGGGTGGGTTGAGGGGGTGTGGAAGTAGATTTTAATTAAAAATTATTTAAATGCGATTGGTGGAAAACGAGAGGGTGCGGTTTTGCGTTCTTGTGCTTTTATATATATATATATATATATATATATATATATATAGACTTATATATTATGTAAATATATATATATATATATAGACTTATATATTATGTAAATATATATATATATATATATACATACATACATATATAAAAATACAATCGACGTTGAAATTCAGACTAATTGCTCGCGTGTTCGTTTTCAAATTAATTCTACGCGTACGGTATCCCAATTAATTTATTAGCGGAAAACCATGCTCGGGGCTTCGAATTACGAGTTTGAGTATACAGGCGTAATCGTTGGACAAAGCAGCTCGTTTCGTCCTGGAATGTGTTATACGAGGTCACTACGAAATTGTGGCCGAGGATATTCTCGTTCGTCGTAAACGAATAAACCGGTGCCGCGTTCTCTGCCATAAAACCGACCGCCCTGGATCATCCAGGAAATTGTCGAGACGATGATACACCGAAGAGAAAGCCGATTGGACCTTTCTCTCTCTTCTTCTTCTCTCTCTCTCTCTCTCTCTCTCTCTCTCTCTCTTTCTCTTTCGTGTGTATACTTTCGTTATGGGATTCGATTGATCGTCAACTGAACGTCGCGAACTATCGTAAACCCGACGGGACGTCCATTTCGAACTTTTCCTCATACTTGTTTAGCGAGAAGTCTTATGTCAGTAAACATAATACATAAATAAGAACGAACCGATGAGTATGATTCATTCTGTATCCACGTTATATCTACAAATCCGTCTTTACACAAACATTATGATCCAGATATTATCTATGTTACGTATATATAGAGTATATCGTGTAAATGCACTTAAAATCAGATATATTCTCGATCGATTAATTCCGTATCGATCGGATTTCCGTACCGATGAAGGAAACTAAAAGAAGAAAAGAAAAAAAGAAAAGAAAAGAAAGAAAATAATTAAAAAAAAAAAAAAAAAAAAAAAAGGAAATCAACGCGTCGACAATGAAATTAATTACTTCGATGAAATTCCATTGTACCCATGTAATTTATTCTTCTTTTGAATCTTTTTTTCTTTTACTTTTTCCTCATTTTTTCTATTCTTTTTTTTTTTCTTCTTTAAAAATAAAAAAATCGTGGGAATTAATTTCTTTTATCATGAAAAAAAAAAAAAAAGAAAAAAAAGAAGAATAGAAAATAAAAAAAGAAGGATTAAAAACAGAATATAATAATAATAATAATAATAATAATAATAATAATAATAATAATAATAATAATAATAATAATAATAATAAAATTGCAAGAAAACGAGCAAACGAAAAAGAAAAACGAAATAGAATGAGGTACAAAATGAAATGGAAATGTAATAAGAATTATGAAAAAATAGGAAAGAAGATGGAAAGAAAAAGAAATTAATCTTAAAGCGAAACAGGAATGACATGGTAAGAATTGAAGAAATAAAGATGCAATTTATCTCATAGCTATGCCGATCTTAGAAAGAAAGAGGAACCTTATCGAACTTGAAATTTTTTTAAACCGTTAAACTTATATACCACACGGTTCTTTTAACCGCCCTAACCAACCACCTGTATATCCGTTATTTATTCTCTGGTTCGACCGCTGACTGGCTTAATTGCTCGGCCAACATCATCGGCGCTACCTCCATTAGGCTGCCAAGTTGAACTTCATGAGCCGTCATACGCGCGGCCGTTTCATTTACACTTAATACTACTCGCATGTGCACTCAGTGTATATATATATATATATATATATATATGTATGTACATAACTACACACACACACAATATATATATGTATATATATAAGGTGACAGTTATTTTAAGATACTCCAAAAAAAAAAAAAAAAAAAAACAAAAAAAAACAAAAAAATCCTCGTCCAGTTTAAAATTCCAATCTAATTAAAATTTCATCTAAATACAATTTAATTGAGAACATTATTACTGATTACATCATTAAACAATCGTCATAAATTATTACGACGATTAAATTCAATTAAAATATTTCACTCTACGATCATTCGAATTATACGATCAATTTAATCAATCGATACGATCGATTAGAAATAATCAAATATAAAATGATCATTCTTCCGTAGAATGAAAAAAATTACGAATGATAGGAAATATACGAAATATATTATCGAGAAAGTGAGATGACAAAAGAGAGAAAGAAAAAAAAAGGATGAATTGGTGGAGAGGGAGTGGGATGAGGGAGGGAGGGGGGGGGGGTAGTAGGGAGAGCGAGCTTGGGGAAGGTTGGGGAAGTAAAAAAAAAAAGAAAAAAAATGAAAGAAAAAACTGCAAGAGATCATCTTGCAGTTTCTACAATTTCGTAATACGTGCCA
>NC_140830.1:1767500-1770000 GCF_050613455.1 Vespa mandarinia
GCGCGCGCGCACAAACATACATACATATACACACGTATACGTAGAAAAATAGACAGGGTCGATGTATTTATTGCTTAATTCGCGCTTCTTTGTTTCATAAAAGTGAACAACGACTTTAATAACGGGCTACGATGCTAACGTAATGAGGGGTTGCTCGAAACGTCTCGAGCAAAGCCTTCGAGGCAAAACCATAGCAAGAGAAAACGCTATATCTGGGTAACTCGTTTTACACGATCACGAGGAATCACCGGTTTTACCAAATATTACCAGAATATCGTTCGGTCTAACTTTATTACTCGATATCGAAGGTATACACTTCTATCTCTCTCTCTCTCTCTCTCTTTCTCTCTTACGTAGGGTCTTTCATTTTGAAATGATCAAATAAAAAGATCAAATATATTTGTTGTTCGTGAAAGAATTTGTCTTTCTTTTTTTTTTCTTTTTTTTTTTCTTTTTTTTTTTCCTTCTTCCTCAAAAATTATACTTCTTTCACTAAGAATTATATCGATCCCCATGTTGTATAATATATTCCTATGGTGTAAAAAAATATATATATATATAAATGAAATAAATTTATATAGATTATTTATTGATCATTTGTTGAGAAAAGAAAAGAAAAGAAAAAAAAAGAAAAGAAAAAGAAAAAAGAAATATTTTCCTCGATAGACCGTAGACGAATGTAAAAATAATATTTTTAATTATTTCTAATAGAAAAGTTGAGCTTTTCGTTTTATCATAAACGTTTCTTTTCTTTTCTCCTTTTTTTTTATCTATTTTGTTAAAATTTATCATTATAATCAATAGACAAAGTTATATTGTAAAAATTGTAAGACTAATCGATTAGAAAAAATAATTGTCTAATTTAAAGAAAATATTCGATTGTTTATAAAATTATTTATATTACGATAAGAAGCTTAATTATTCCCACATAAACACACACACACACACACACACATATTGTATACATATATATATATATATATATATATAAATCAAATGTGTATTAAGGACAAAAGTAAATATAAATACGTAAAATAATTAAATGTTGTCTTATAGGTTATTACATTTAATACGAATTAGATTAGATTTTTCAAAAGATACACATATATAAAACAAAATGGAACGAATACGATTTATACAAAATACAAAGAAAATTACAAATATATCTTTAACATTTTCAAGAATTTTACGAATTAAAATAAATTTCTAAAAATTAATAGAAATGATTTTAAAGATGCCATAGTTTTAAATCATTTACGCATGTACATACGTCTTTATCACTTTTGTATAATACACGAATGAGACATATGTGAATAAACGGATGGATAAATGTCGACGCGTGAATAACACTAAAGTCGTAAATTTCCAAGAATTGTTTTGCTCGAAGATCGAACGACCTGAAAAACAATCTAATGTTCGTAAATAATCCTTGAGTCGTAAATTTCCAAGAACTTCTTCTTCGGCCGAGATCGAACGAATGAAAACAATCTGACGATACGTACGTACGTAAAGTTCATAGCTCTTGAAGGACATACTGGGATTTAGTATATTCAGTATGAGATTGGATTTCAACGTGTAAGGATCGAAGAAAATAAAATGATATTAATTTCGAAATAATACATACGTGAATACGTGAGTATTATAAAATTTTATTATAATATAATTATAATTTTTTCTTTAATAATAATATTTCTTTAATTTATTGGATTAAATAAAATAAAATTTATATCGTATTATTGTCGATAATATAAGATCAATTATTATAAATGATATAATAATATTCATTAATAAGATTAAATAAAATTCGTATTAGATTATCGACGATTATATAAGATTAATTATTATTATTATATATATATATATATATATATATATATATATATATATATTCTATAGGATTAATTATATAATATATAAGATTTTCGTTAGATTATCGAAAAAAGAAAGAAAAAAAAAAAATAAAAAAACAACAAAAAATCATAAAAATCATGATTACCTTTACAATGATTTTTCTATACGTGCATAAGTAAATAATTACGCCATAACAAATATAATTTGTATAATTAAAAATCGTGAAAAACTTTTTATATAAAGTAATTATAAGAAAAAAAAAAAAAAAGAAAAAGAAACAGAGAGAGAGAGAGAAAGAGAGAGAGAGAGAGAGAAAGAAGGACCAGAAAGATGAGGCAAAAAAAAAAAAAAATAAGGAAGAAAAGTGAAACAAAACTTCGTACAATGCAAAATCAACAAGATATCGAATAAACCCTTAACTTGAAATATTTATCAAGAAATTCTTTATAAGCATTCTCTTATCCTATTCTTTTTTCACGAAGGATCAATTCCACATTCTTTCTTTCTTTTCCTTTATATATATATATATATATATATATATATATATATATATAAAATGTATATATATATAAAAAAGAAAAAAAAAACAACAAAAGCAATCTTTCGAAGTTTACAGCTAGCAGAAAGTATAATCCGTTTACGAGTATAC
>NC_140830.1:1775000-1795000 GCF_050613455.1 Vespa mandarinia
AAAAAAATAAATAAATGAATGACTGAATGAATGAATGAATGAATGAATGAAAAGAGAATTTGTCTCGAGTAGACATTTGTATATTTAATTGTCAGATATGAAGAATGTCATTTATTTTTTTTTTTTGCAAATAAAAAAAGGGATAAAGATTGAATTATATTAAATTGAATGGTAGAAGAGGAGTGGGAGGTTTGACGGAAGGAATTAAAGGAAAAAGTAAAAGAAATTTTGATAGCTCTTCCTTTTTTTTATATTTCTTCTTTCTTTTTTCTTTTTCTTTTTCTTTTTTTTTTCATTGCAATAATATCATTGAGATATTTCATTGTAATTTTATATGCTCATTTTATCGTAGACAAATTTATCACGTAATAGTGAGAGAAAGAGAGAGAGAGAGAGAGAGAGAGAGGGTGGAAAAAAAAGAAGGAGAAAGAGAGAGTTTTATTTTACAATAATTAATAAATTTTACCATAACAACGTAACATTTATTTTATTCTAATCTGACGTATGATTAGGATCAACACTTACATATATATATATATACATTTACGTACGTACAATCTAAAAAAGTTCTGTACGAATCTATCGGTGCACCATTACATCATTACATATTTTATCCTACGACAAAGTGTAAAATCTTATTGATCACTTAAACAATGAAATAAATGTTATTATTATTTAAAAAAAGAAAAAAAAAAAAAAAGAAAAAAAGGGAAAAAACGTCGAATAGAAATTAATTGAATAAAAGTGTTCATATATATATATATATATAAAAAAGAAAAAAAATAGAGCAAAGAAAAAAGAAACAAGATAGAAGACGGCGATAGAGAAGAATGAAAGAAAAAAAAAAAAAAAAAAGAGGAAAAGAAATAAAAAACGAAATTTAAAAAAGAAAGAAGAAAAGGGAACTGAAAGGACAAAATAAAAAAAAAAAGAAAAGAAAAAAAAAAAAAGAACCAAATTAAAGAAGAAAAACGAAAGAAAAGCAAAAAAATTGTTTATCGTTTATACGATCGATGTTCTTCGCAATATCTATACGCATGCCCATACCTTCACTCTCTCTCTCTCTCTCTCTCTCTCTCTCTCTCTCTCTCTCTCTCTCTCTCTCTCTCTCTCTCACTGTCTATCTCTCTTCAACTTGTCACGCATAGTACGTTAATAAATATCTATCGACCCATCTGCCAGTCTACACAACGTTTCATCCGTCTGCAAGTTGTTCCATTCGATGGTAAAGCACCGATATTCAAATCTGACTTTTAGTAATAAAGTATCTAAATTATATCAACGTTTTCCCGTCAACTAGACGATCAAGGTCCACCCGATCCGTCCACCTGGTCCATTCGTCCATCCATCCGTCTATCCATCCATCCATCCATCCATCCAAAGCAAAAACACGTAGTGATTCACATAGTGAGAGTATCACGAAGGGCACTCGTCTCTAGCAGAGACGGATATTAATAAATTCAATTGTCTTGTCATCAACTTACGGACATACTGTCGAATTTTCACGTATTTATATCAACGATACGTGTCTCCGTTTATTATATACATAAATATATATATATATATATATATATAAATGTGTGTGTGTGTGTGTGTGTATTGAAAAATATTATCCACCCGCATTACCCTCAAATTCCAGCCAATCCCAAGGAAAGAAGGAAAAAAGAGTCAGGAGAAATGTTATAAGAGAAGAATTTAAAAAATAATAAAAAAAAAAGAAAAAAAGAAAAAGAAAAAACAAACAAAAAAAAAAAAAAAGGAAAAATAGAAACGTGATCGATATTTTCTTTTTTCTTTTTTTCTCTTTTATCTTTTCTTTTTTTTTTATCTTTCTCTTCCTTTATCTAGCTATTTTATTGCAAATTTACATTCCCTTCCCCTGCCCCACAGTTCTCGGGGTTATAACCGGACCGAAAAAAAGACCGTCCGGAGAAGAGGAGATGAAACCAAACGAAATAAAAAAAAAAAAAAAAAGAACAAAAAAGGAAAGAGAAAGAAGAAAAAAAAGGAGATTAAAAAAAGGAAAAAAGAATGAGAGAAATAGAAAAAACAAGATGCAAAGAGAAGTAAAACAAAATGGAAGGGGGTAGAGGCAGTGAAAAAAAAAAAAGAAAAATCGAGGGGGTTGGAGTTGGGAGAGAAATTAAAGGTAATGTAGAAAATAAAGGAACGAAAATATAAAAAAGATAAGAAGCGATCAAGAAATAAATAAAAATGTCGTCGTCGTCGTCGTCGTCATCGTCGTCATCGTCGTCGTAGTCGTCGTCGTAGTTGTCGTAGTCGTCATAGTCGTCGTAGTTCGTTGGCAAGAGCAACGTTTGGATATCGCGTTTCCACGGTGATTGCAGGTGGAAAGCGACTCGCTTTCACGGATTTATTCATAAAGGGAATCTCGTCGGAGTTACAGGGAAGCACAGAGAGAGAGAGAGAGAGAGAGAGAGAGAGAGGGAGCTGAAGGAAAAGAGAGATGAGAGACCGGTAGAGAAAAAGAGAGAAAGAGAGAGAGATAGAGAGAGATAGGGAGAGAGAGAGAGAGAGAGAGAGAGAGAGACCGACAACACTCGGATTCGACGGTATACGCGTCGCGTTTATATTAAAAGCTTGCAAATTCGTCGCGGGCGCGAGCTGTCCCGAATGCAAAAGAGGACGAAGGCTTGAACGTTGGGTTCTAGCTGATGCTGACGAAGAGAGAGAGAGAGAGAAAGAGAGAGAGAGAGAGAGAGAGAAAGAGACAAAAAGAGACAAAGAGAAAGAGAGAGAGAGAGAGAGAGAAAGAGAGTGATGGAAAAGCGATGGAAATGCGGATATTCGGGAAAAGAGAGACGCTTTCTCGACTAATATTAGCGAGCCACGGACGAGTATTTTTAATTATTATTTACGAACAAATGGTAGGAATGAGAAAGAGAGAGAGAGAGTGAGAGAGAGAGAGAGAAAGAGAGAGAGAAAGAGAGAGAGAGAAAAGAATCAAGTAAAAGAGAAAGAGGAATGAGTTATAGGTATAGAAAGGTGTGAGAGAAAGAGAGAAAGAGAAAGAAAGAGAGAGAGAGAGAGAGTAACCAAATAAAAGAGAAAGACAGAGAGAGTTATAGTTATAGAGAGATATGTCTCTCTGTATCTCTCTCTCTCTCTCTCTCTCTGTGTGTATATATGTACGTGAATGTGTATCTGTGTACGTACGTCTATGTATGTATATGTGAGAGAGAGATAGAGAGAGAGAGCGAGAGAGATAGAGAGAGAGAGAGAGAGAGAGAGAGAGAGATAGATAGATAGATATAGAAAACGGAGAAAACGCAACGACGACGGCCAACAGAGATGAATATGAAAAAGCACTTCATTTTTTTAATTGGATACGCCCCGGCAGAGCACACTCGCGTTTTCACGTTTCCTCTGTTAACTTCCAAACTGAATTTTAATTTTGATTAACCGACAAAAAACTGACGCGCGCTCCGATTTTTCTCCGTTGAGTTTTATCATACACCGATGGTTTTAATCATGGACAAGCCAATGCGGAGATTCAAATCGTTAATATTATATAACCGGACCTTTGTTTTCTTCTTTTTCTCTCTCTCTCTCTCTCTCTCTCTCTCTGTCTTTTTTTTTCGTTTTTTTTCTCTCTTTCTTCTTTCTCTCTCTCTCTCTGTCTCTCTCTCTCTCTCTCTCTTTCTCTTTTTTTTCGTTTTTTTTTTTCTTTTCTTACGAACAGAAAATCTTCTCAGAGAGACATTCCTTTTCGTCATTTTTGTTTATCGCTCGTTGTCTCTGGTTTTTTTATTTGTTTTTCTCTCTTTTTTGCTTTTCTTTTTGTTTTTAAAAAATTTTTATACTGCCCGATTATCGCACCATATTTATTTGTTATGATTACAAAATTAATATATATATATATGTGTTTGCGTGTGTGTGTGTGTGTGTGTCGGATTGTAATTGTTAACTTTATACGAATTTGATGGGAAATATTTGAAATGTATTAGATAATTATGTTTGAAAATTTTCATCAATAGATTTAAACGAGATATAATTTATTCATGATATATGTGATTTATTATAAATTTTTCTATACTTTATATGTATATATTGAAAGAGAAAATTATAAATTTTTCTGAACGTGATTTAATCTCAAAATAGGATTCAATAAAAAAAGAAAAAAAAAAGAAAAAAAATCACGATATTATATTTTCTATATTCATTGGATAAATTCATTCTCTTATTACATTTTATATTATTATATGCTCGTGAAAATTCCTTTGCAATAAATATGCATATGTACATACATATATATTATAATTCTGATAATATATATATATATATATATATATATATATATACATTTGTGAAAAACAATTTGTTATATATATATATATATATATTTATATATATGTTCATATTTTGATTTTATTTTTATTTCTAGACACAAAAAAGAAACCATAATATCGCAGACAAACATAAGACAAATAGATAATATACGATGAAGAATATTTCAATAAACCATAAATATATATTCATAAAAGATGAAGAAAGAAATTTTTCTAAAAGTGGAACCAATTGTAAATGAATTTATAAGATTTGATTAAATGAAAAAGATTTGTTTCAAAATCCATCAACGAGTCCATATCTAATGGCGACGATGAAATATCTTTTTTTGTAAAATCACAATAAATTACAAAGTGCATTTAACACGAAAAGAGATTTAATTAATAAATAATTATAAAAAAAAAAGGAGAACACACACACGCACACACACATATACGCAAATGAACAAAAAAAGGAACGAAACAAAAAATAAAAAAGTAATTAAGTACTTTTTTAATATCCTTTCGAGGCTAATTTTTGAACATGTTTGTAGTCGGCACACTTCGTCCGTCGGAGGAATAATTTCTTTTAACGGGACCGCGCACGTCTCTGAGTAAACTACGAGGGAGAGGTATGCTCTCAGTAAACGTCTGAGGGCTTTCTTGGAAAGAGGAACACGGCTACCAGCTTGCAAAATAGGCATCCGACGACACTAGGCAAACTTTACCTTACGACGTCGCGGTTCTTCGTTTTTCGTTTCTTTTTCTTTTTTTTTTCTCTTTTCTTTTTTTTTTTTATCTTCCCCTAATTATTCCTTTTTTCATTTTGTTTTATTTCCCGTTTTTTCTTTTTTTTTTTTTTTAATTTTTCTCTCTTCTCTTCCCTTTTTTTTTTTCTTTTTTTTAATTTTTTCTCTCTCCATTTATTTGCCCCGTCTTTATAAGTCGTGAAACAGTAATATCAGTTAAGGTATTTAAAATTTTGTCTAATTAACGCGCGATAATTTAACAACGTTAAAAAGTATTTACTTTTGTACGTGTTCAAAGACAAAACCATTGTACATAAAAAATGTATATTTTTCATTTGAATCCAATGTTCCTTTTTATTTTCTTTTTTTTTTTTTTCTTTTCTTTTCTTTTCTTTTCCTGATAACACTTCTAAGACGATGAATATCTTTTTTATTTCTTTTTTATCTTTTCTTTTTTTCTTTTTTTTTTTCTTTATGATTTTCACTTTGCCTCGATTAAAAAGTATACTTAATGACGTCTTGTGAATATCGTAGAAAAAAAAAAAAAAAAGAAAAAAGAATCATAAATATTCTTTTCACTTATGTACGATCAATGATTTTATTTTATTATTAGATATTTTCTTTTTTCCCTTATTTTTCTTTTTTAGATATTATTGACTTGTGTAAAACTAACGACTTTTTTTTTTTTTTTTTTTTTCTTAAGTGTAAAGGATGGTTATAGAGAATGCCTTCGAGGTATATCAAACTCGAGCAAAAGGGTCCGTCCGATCGTTATTATTTCAGCAATAAAGAAATCTCCGATCGCTGTTACGCCTACGGCTAGACACTCTATTCGTCGTTCCGGATATACATACATACATGTGCCAAACAAAGGCACTTACTTTGAACGTTTTCATAACCCGCAATTATGTTAATTATTCATACGTCGAATCTATCTCGATTAGATGAAATTGAATAACAAATATCAAATAACGCGCCGTCTTATGAATATTAAAACCTTGAAAACTATGAATAATATATATTTTTTTTTTTTTTTTTACAGATTTCTCATTATCCGTAATTATCGAAATAATAATAATTAGAGTAGATCTTAATAGGACACTCATTCTTTTTTTTTTTTGTAATTATTTAAAGCAAATAAAAACAAAATAATAATAATAATAATAATAATAATGATGATGATGATGATGATGATGATGATGATGATGATAGTGATCTTCTTTCAAATATCCAAACGAATCTAATTAAAATAGATAATAGTAAAAATATAGATCGATAATTGAAAAATTCCTCATTTTTGGTTGTTTATCTTTTTTCTTTTTTTTTCTTTTTTTCTTTCTTTTCTTTTATCGATTAACAAACGGAAAAGAATACTTTCTAAGATTTTCCTTAAATATGCCAACAACTCGTCCGACGAGAGTTCATTGATTAATTTGAGATTGGCGTGGTAAAAAAAGAGAAGAGAAAAAGGAAGAAAAGAAAGAAAGAAAAAGAGAAAAAAAGAAAAAAGAAAGGAAAAAAGTATGTCATATTGTTTTTAATTTTTTACGAAACAAGATAACTACGATATTTCTTTATAATGTATATATTTAGATATAATGAATTCCTGTGTAAAGACAAGTTATGTTTTTAGTAGTTATGTTTAGTTACTCTCCCTCTCTCTCTCTCTCTCTCTCTATCTCTTTTTTTCGTATTCGTTCGATATATAACTAAATAAAAATATATATGTATGGGCGTACATGTCCATATATACATATATATATATATATATATATATATATATATATATATATATATATGTATATATATTTATATAAACGCAGGCGTGAAACGAAGTTGTTAACACGCATACGGAGCCGACAGGCACAGCAGGGTGTAAAAGATGTCTCTTTTCGTTGATCTCTCATCTGTATATGTATGTATGTTAGTATATGTACATGTTTTATTCACATATACACATACACATATATATATATATATATGTTGCTGAATCTTTCTTAAAGGAAGAAGCGAATATTTTATGTACGTTCGTATTTATACGCAAGCATAAATTGTCTATTTTTATATATAAAGACATTATATTTTTATAATAATTATTACAATCGTCTATATAATAATATAACCTATATATATATATATATCTTTTTATAATAATTATTATAATCATCTATATTTATATATATATATATATATAAATATCTAATCACCAAATTTGTTCTTCGAAACGAACTTTTAATTTCATTTCATTTTTCCACTTTCCTTCTATTTTTTTCTTATCTTATTTTTTCTTTCTTGCAAACTTGATCACTCATTATACGTATTACTTTGAAAAAGAAAAAAAAAATAAGAAAAAATGAAAAACAAAACAAAACAAAAAAAAAGAAAAGACATACAGCTACACGAAGGAAGGAAACTTAATTAGTTCAGTGAAAAATTTATGTATCTTTTTATTTCGATCGAAGAAGTGAAAAAAAGAAAAAAAAAAAAAAAAAAGAAACGTTTCTACATTCCTTTAATGCATTCGTTATTACAGATCTCGACGTTGTACGGATGTTAAAAAGAAAAAAAAAAAAAGAAAAAAAGAAGAAAAGAAAAAAAAGAAAATAGGACGAAAGGAGGAGAGGAAAAGAAAAAAAAAAAGAAGAACAGAGATACTAGTTGCTACTGTATAAGTTTCAAACAAAAAGTATTGCTATATTATTCGTATCAGTACGAACGAAAGAACGTAGGTTGGTTTACATTGGGAAGGTTCGACGAACCTAGGTTATTCGATGGTATCTATATCGTTCGACAGGTCTCGTGTTTCCTCCTGGCAAAAAAAAAAAAAAGAAAAAAAGGAGAGAAAAAAAAAACAAAAAGGAAGGGAACAGAAGTCATCGATGTGAAACCATCATAGTCTCGAAATATCGTATACGCATTGATGGCGGACGGTATCTCTCACCCCATTTTGCGTTTAACGTACCTGCTTTTCTATGCGTGTTGGGTAATGTATCCTGTCCAGCATGCATCGACTCCGCCCTCGCAAACGCCTCCTCGGACGGAATTATGGCACACCTGTGTGACTACCATACACGAGCAACCCTCTTCGTCCCTCTTATACATTATCTCTCTCTCTATTTCTCTCTCTCTCAAATTCACTCACTCACTCACTTACTCTCTCTCTCTCTCACACTCACTCACTTACTTTCTCTTTCTCTCTTTCTTTCTCTCTGTCCCTCTTTCTCTCTTTCTCTCTCTCTCTCTCTCTCTCTCTCTGTCTTTCTCGCTCACTCATTCACTCACTCATCTCTCTCTCACTCTCTCTTTCTCTTGTCTCTGTTTAATACTTTTACGATAATGTTTCGTTTAATACATAATATCAACACAAGAGAGAGAGAGAGAGAGAGAGAGAGAGAGAGAGGGGGAGGGAGAAATTTTTATTATTAATTATATTTTTTAATAATAATAATAATAATAATAATGATAATGAATCGTGTCTTATCATTATTATAATTTATTTTTCTATTTTAAATGTAATATATATATTGGAAATAATAATTTACTTGTATGTATTTGCGTGTGTCCGTACATACCCGTATATTTGTTTTATACATATATAAATAATAATTATATATATATATATAAATATTTTTATTTAAGGTTTCATAGTTCATTCAAGAAAAAATAAAAATTCTGTCAAAATTATTTAAGATCGATGATTACGATAATCTCAATAAATAAAATAAAAAAATCTAAGAGTAATCATAGTGACCTCGACATAAGGAAGGGAAAAAAAAAAGAAATCAATAATTACCATGACCTAGATACGAGAAGAGAGAAAAGGAGAAAAAAGAAAAAAAAAGAAAAAACAGATTGAGAATAATCGCTACTACTTCAAAAAGAAAACGCTTAATGATTCATGATTGGCCTCAATAAAAAAAAAAAAAAAAAAAAAAGAGAAGAAAAAAAGACAAAAAAGAAAGAAAGAAAGAAAGAAAATGGAAAAAAAATCCAATCAATGATCCACCATGACCGCGATTAAAAAGGAACACCACAATCCTTGACGGTAATTAATCCCGATTATTATGGTCAATCTGATTAAGAAAGAAAAAAAAAAAAACAAGAAGAAATAAAAAATGAAAATAGAAAAAAAGAATTGAACAATAAACGATGCAAAATCATTTGACGTTTCATTCAATTACGACAAATTTCAATTTTCACGTATCTTCGTGTAAACCTCTGTCCTGAAGAGAATAATCATAGTGACGTATAAAAAAAAAAAAAGAAGAAGAAAAAAACGTAAAAAGAAGAAAATAAAAAAAAGCAAATAATAATAATAATTTGTATCGCGAATTTCGTATTATATATTTATATACATACATACATACATACATACATACATACATACATACATACATACATACATACATACATATATATATATATATATATATATATATATACATATATACGTGGGTATGACAGTAAAGAGTGAAAATACGAGGATGAAATAGATTATGTGAGAACTGGTTTATATAAAGGAGGAAAAAAAAACGAGAATGGCACACGTGTGTGAAGGAAATCTCGACATTTAGAATATTCATGAAAAGAGCAACAAAACGTGAGTACCCAAAATCGTAGGAAACCTTATGAAGAAACTGACCCTAAGAAATATGAAGGAATGAGGATTGAAAGAGAGTGGGAGGAAAATAGAAAGTGGTGGAAGAGGACGACGGAGATCAGACGAGGGGTGTGTTGGGGGGGCCGGCCGGGGTTGAGAGTGAGTGAGAGGGACGACAAGGGGGAGGGGGAGAGAGAGGGCATCGAGGAAGAGGGTAAATTAGGTGGGCCAGTCGGAGGACGGATGATAGAGGAAGGGCCAAGGGAAAGGAAGGAGATCGGCGAGAAGGGAATTTAATCCTACGAAGTTGCAAGACCTGCAGCGCTGGTACATCTCGTCCGTTCACGAACATGTGTCTGACATTTTTAATCGTCGGATTAAAATAACTGATGCCCAAGGTGTAGCTCTGGAATCCATTATCCGTCGGATGAGAGACCGGCCACCCAAAGTGTCGCGTGTCCTCTCTCGTCGGGAGGGACCTGCCAAGGGATATTATATGGTAGACCCTCACCAAATAATCCTCGTCGCTCCGATTTTACCCCGAGGTTAACGTTAAAAACGAGAGGAGCCGGTTTTCTGAAGTTTTCTCGGAAAAAGGGATTATTTTAATATATATATATATATATATATATATATATATATATATATATATAAATATATATGTGTGTGTATGTGTGGGTTTATGGTTGTGTATGTGTGTGTGTGTAACAAAAAAATAAAGGAAAAAAGAGAAAGGAAGTAGGAAAAAAAAAGGAAAAATAGCGATCGGAAAATTATTTAAAAAATTCAAAAAACGTAAGCTTCCCTTGGCTTTCTTCGAAAAATTAATTATTGATACGTTTCTATATATTTATCTTAATTGGTATACGATAAATGGAAAGAAAAAAAGGTATACTTTATAGATTTGATTTTATTAAATAGTTAACTGTGCGTTTACGACGAGTATATTATACTGGTATAATGGGTGAATGAAGAATTATTCTGTTTGTTATTTCAATTGAATATTTAGTATGTCTAAAGATTATATATATATATATATATATATATATATATATATATATATATTATTGAAATTATTAATTAAATTATATTTGAGAAAAGAAATTATTTATTAAAAACGATTATATTATTATCACTCTTATTAATTATGAATTAATATTTAAATATTTATATTATATATACATATATATATATTATTAAAATTGTTAATTGAACTACTATACTTAAAAAAAAGAAAAAAAAAAAAGAGAAATAATCGTGTACATTATTTTTTTTTTATATCTCTCGTCCTTTTGTATTAATTTAACTTCAAACTTCATAATAATGAATAAAAAAAAAAAAAAAAAAAAAAAAAAGAAATCGAATTTATACCCGCAACTTTATCTCAATCTCTCTAAAATAATCAATGACGATGGCGATAATAATGATAGAAAGACAAGTTGATAGTCAAGATGAAAAACAAAATCAATTAACAATTCAGAGGAATTCAATGATATTGATTAAAAGTGAAATAAGTAAAATATAGAAATGTACGAATAATATTTTCGATTTTTTTTCAATCGACATATTCTTATCTCCGCCAAGAAGGAAGAAAGCAAAGAAATAAAATAAAAAGAGAAAATAAAAAAAAAAAAAAGAACAAGAACAAGAACAAGAACAAGAACAAGAAAGAGAACGTTCACCCCTCCACTTTCCCCCTTCCCCTTCTCATTCCCCTTCCCCGGCCCCCCACCCACCCACTCTATCTCCCCGCCGACCGCCGTGATTTCTCGAAAATCGATATGTTGTTACGTGCGAGCCTTACGTAATCCCACGTACGATGATTACACTTTGGTATCCTCGTTGCGGGAACGACTTCGAGGTAACATTGCCAATTGGTTCTTACGTAGAGGTATGTTGTTAGCAGTTAATGCCGTGTAACGCTACGTGTGTATCGAGATATATCGAAGTGGGATCGAGGAACAACTCGTCCGATAAAACCAGCAGCTTATGCAGTCGATCGATCGATCGTACATACGTACGTACGTACGATACGGCCCCTTCGGTATTGATGAGGTGAGGTAGATTGAAGGATATAGGGGCAAAGGGGGATGGGAATGGTGGTGGTGGTGGTGGTGGTGAGGGAGGGCGGGTGGGGTTGGATTGGAAGAAGAAAGAAAAAGGGGGAGGAGGAAAGGTAAAAAAAAAAATGGAACGAGGTAAGGGAGGGGTAAAGGACGGGAGCTTGAAAGTACCCTTTTTTCTCACCGTCAGAGCCTCGAGGTTACTAATTAACGTAGCCGGACCATAAATTTGAAATTGATCGGCCCTTTTTGCCCCCGAGTGATCCGGGAGGTCCCTCTGACGGCCCTGTATATCGACGTTCCATGCTCGGATACGAGGACGCGACGCCCGCAGCAAACGTTCTTGCGTACAATTTATAGAATGTACTTACTCTCATGTATACACCTGCTCGAATGTCCAATAACGATGGTCCTTGTTATAGAATTATATATATATATATATATATATATACACATACATACATATATATAAACGTACATATATATATATATATATATATAAGTTAGAAATTCCTTATCAAACATCAAACCTACCAACACTAATGTGCTATAATTTTTTTAATATATGTATGTGTACAATGAATGTGCGTACGTGTATATATATATATTTATATCGAATAGATTAGAATTATTCGTTGTCATATGTAAAAATTCATGATTATTTTTATTGGTGAAGAATAGAAAAATGAGAAGAAAAAAAAAGAGAGAAGAAATAGAAAAAGAAGAAACAAAAATATAAGTAAAATGAGAAAACGAGAAAAGAAAAGGAAAGAAAAGAAAAAGGGTTTTGTTATCAACATTTTTCAGGATAACTAACGAACCACTAATTAAAAACCTAATGCAACAACCCTTATAATACCTTCCTATACTACTTTCTACACACTAGTCTAACTAATACCCTTGAATCCTATGAAAGGTACAGAAAATACAGAAACGAGTTTAAATATGGAGAACATACTGGACTCTCTCTCTTTCTCTCTCTCTCTCTCTCTCTCTCTCTCTATCTCTCTCTATTTCTCTCTCTCTCTCTCTCTTTCTCACACGCACACATATGCACGCATGAATACATATATATCATGTACAACATATACATATAAATATACACGTATATACGTATACACATACACACACACACACATAGACACACATATACACACACATACAATCGAAATACATTCACGTACCTACGTAATACATCATCGGTTAGCGTTCCGTTGCACGGTTACGCTCTTTTAACTTGCTATATACTCTATATGGAAGTACCCGTTGCGGCTAATTAGACTATTAGTCCTTCAGCCGGTCGTATTCCACCCATTCGAAAAAGGTAAAAGCTACGAACCGACGGGCGGATACCTACGTGAGCGAATGCAGTTTTCTCGTACTAACGTTCTCGTACAAACCAGAAGCGACGGCGGCCGTGACGGCCGTAGCGGCGGCGGCGGCGGTGGTGGCGGCGACAGTGGCAGTGGCGGCGGCGATGGCGGCGGCGGCGGAGGCAGTGATGGTGACGGCGGTGGCGGAAACCCACAGGAATGACTTTACTCTGCTTCGAAAAGACCAGTTGACAGAGAAACAAACGAAAAGGCGCGAATTACGGCACTGCATCTTCTTGTAACTGCAACAAGTCCAATCGGACGATTGCAAACACGTCTCGAATGCATCTTTCCATTCTATCGTACAAAACAAAGATCCTACGTTTTTCGTGATCACGTATACGTACATGGACACACCTATCATCCTTATGTCAGCCCTTTTATTCCATCACTATTGCCACTCTACTACTCCCTCATAATACTCATCCTCTTCTCCCTCTTCATCTATATCCTTTTACCTTTTCTCTTTCATTCCATTCGTAAAGCTTCTCATCGTCGTCGATCACTCATTTTCAATTAGACTGCTCCTGACTGTTGTTGCCTTGCATGGCTTCTGATACGTATGTATATATGTATGTATGTATGTATATATGTAGGTAGATAGATAGGTATGTATGTATCTATCTATGAAAAAGTAACTCTTGCGAATACACGTAATGATTTCAACTCTTTGATAGATCCATATAAGATCATTCCATTTATATACAATATAATATATATGTATGTATATATAAATGAATGTACGTATGTATATAGGTTTCTATATAGCAACCTATTAGCGTTATGTTTTTTTTTCGAAAAGCGAAAGATTCTTCCCTCTTTTTTTTCTGTTTTCTTTCAAAAAGATATTATTACAAGTTTTTTTTTATGAATTTATTTATTTTTTTATTTATATACATATATATATATATATATATATATATATATATGTTTTTGTCATGAAATCAATGAAATTATTAATAAATAAATTCATAAACATTTGTGATATATTTTGGAAATATTTTTTAAAGAAAGAAAGAAAGAAAAAAGAAATAAGAAAGCAAAAAAAAAGGAAGAAAGAAAAAAGATACTGAAGATCACAAAGAAGAATATCTTCGATGGTCGACGAAGCTTTGAATTCAACTCCAATTAAGATTTTCATCTCGTCTCGATCAAGCCAACCGATTTAAATCATAAAAAACGATGGTATCTCTCTCTCTCTCTCTCTCTCTCTCTCTCTTCGTACCTCTCTACCTTACTCTCTACCTCTTATCGTTAGCCATAACGAACGGTTTCGTGAGAAGGATAATCCCAGCAATAATTTCTGTCAGTGCAAAGTCCTCGTGTATGCACTTTGTTACAAGACAATCTCTCTCTCTCTCTCTCCCCCTCTCTGGGTGTCTCTCTCTCTCTCTCTCTCTCTTTCTCTCTCTTACGTACTTACTCAAAGACCCTGAAAGTAGACTACACTTTTTCTATTTTTTTTTTCCTTTTTCTTCATCGAACAAACCGAAGGACACGACGAGAAATCATATAATCCCGTTGATTCTCCATAGGCAGGAAGGAAAATATAAAAAAAAAAAAAAAGAAAAAAAATCAAAAAAAGAGGAAGAAGAAGAGAAAAAAGAAGATAGAGAAAAAGAAAGAAAGAAAAGGAAAGAAAAATTATATATAATGATCGATTGTCCAGGAAGAAGATATCAGTGTACAGAACGTCCCGTTATCAGATTTAATATTACATTGCTAATATTCCATATATCAAATGAATACATTATTTAATATATATATATATATATAATATATATATGTATATATAAATTAAATCACGTCGTGTATTATTCCTGACGAATTGAAGATCATCGATTCCGATTAGATTAAAATCGACGCTGTTGAACGATTACAAAATAAACATGTGACATTAATAAAACATGTGAGATTAATAAAATTTCAAAATATTCTTTTAATATTTTTTAATATTCAACAATGGCCAAGAATGGCCGACGATGGTCAACGATGATCATTGATGATTAACGATCATATCGAATAATATATTATGAAGCGATATGTTAAATATGTAATATAATAATCATAATTATAAAATGAAAGGGAAGAGGGGGGGAGAAAAAGAATAATGATATTAAAAAGAAATATAATAATTTCATTCGACAAATTCATTAGATATCATCAAATACATTATTAAATCCTGTGAAATGGATAATATAAATATTATCAATTTATTATAATTTGTAAAAATTCATTTGACTAAAATTCATGCTAAAATCTAATATATATACATATTAACATTCAGATATATAATGGATAAAAGAATACGAATCGACCTATACGCAACGATAAAAAGAGAGAGAGAGAGAGAGAGAGAGCAAAAAAAAGCGACATACCCAATATGTATCCTTTATATAAAATAAGAAAGAAAAAAATCAATTCTTGTGTTTAGGAGAATCGAAAAGGTGTCGTCCGCGAGGATCTTGAACCCGATCGAAGGGACCCCAAGTACCATTTCAGTGGAAAGGTTTCGATCGCTATCTTCAAACGGCATTCCCCCGAAAGCTTGCAAAGGGCTTAAAGTATTGGAATCTCAAAGGTCCGGAAGGATTCTGCACGACCAAACACCTAAGAGAATATTTACAACGGCAACTATACGACAGAAAGAAATCTTAAACGCGAGAACGTATATACCTATATCTCTCTCTCACTCTTAATCTCTCTACTTTTCTCTCTCTCTCTCTCTCTTTTCTTTCTCTATACATACATACATACATACATAAATATATGCATATATATACATACATATAGATATTTGAATAAGGATGTATAAGTACAAAATATTCATGTATGTGTGTGTGTGTGTGTGTGTGTGTGTATATATATATATAATGGCTACCGCTTGCACAAACGAAGATCGGTCGTTTCTTATCGTCTGATCGGTCAGGCGAAATTTTTGCGCGAAACACGTGTTAAAACATGCGAGGACGTCGCGTACATCTTTGGACGAAAGAAGAAGCTGCTCCTGCCAAGAAAAGAGAAAAAAGAAGAGGACGGAGAATAAGAAGAAGTAGGAGGTTGATAGGTAGGTAGGTAGGTAGGTGGGTTGGTAGGTGGGTTGGTAGGTAGGTAGGTAGATGGGAAGGTTGAAGGCAAACGATGTGAACTAGCTCTCTTGGTAATGTACTGCTCTCACGCGAGAATCGTTTCCAAAGTATGCTATATATATATATATATATATATATATATATATATATATATATATGTAAGGGAGACATACATAACTATAACATACTAAAATAAGATATAGAAAAAAAAAAATATATATATATGTGTGTGTATTATAATAATAGAACAGCTTGGTAACAAGTTCCAACGTATAAATATTGTACGATAAATAAAATAGTTAAAATATATATATATATATAATATAATAAAAATAAATAAATATATATATATATAAAAATAAATAATATATATATATATATATAAAATAAATAAAAAAAAAAAAAATATATATATATATATATAAACGCACTTACTTTATATACTTTATGTAATTTAAAAAAAAAAGAAAAAAGAAACAAAAAACATTTATCTCTCGATATAAAAAAAAAAAAAGAATCTTTTCCTTTTATCTTTTCTTTACTTTTTTCTTCTTAATAATTTTTCTTATCCAACGTCAATCGATATTATATATATTTATATATATATATATATATTTTTTTTATTTGTCCCATCGAAGAATCCCTCGGCATATACGTAAATATACATATGTACTCGTATATAATCGTATAAGGAAGAAAGGGTGAAGAAGTGTGACTCCTCGAGTGCACGCGCGCGCGCGCGTCCGCTCTCGCGTTTTTGCGAATTCAAACTTAGCCAAAGAGAAATCGCGAGATGGCTACAATGCAATCTCTTCGTTGGAATCAAATTGTCGGGAGAAGGAACGAGCATATTTCGTGTGAGACCCCGTGGTAAAAGCGCGCGTGCGAGTTTCCTCCCTCAGTCCTCCCCAGATTCCCCCTCAGCAGCCCCTCAACAACCTTCGGTCGTCCTCCTCCTTCTCTCTTTCTGATCCCACCCTACCCCACCCCTCAACCAACTCCACTATACTCTATTCCATTCCACTCCTTTCCACGGTCGACCGTACTCTTCTCTTTCTCCTTCTCCCTCTCCCTCTCCCTCTCCTTCTTCTCTTAGCTCAATTCCTTGAGAATACTTCGATATATTTGTCCTTCTTCTTACCTTTTATACTCGACCATGGTGTATATTCCTACCTACGGTTAGACAACCCTTCACCCCCTGTGTCTCTTCTTCGCCGATCGGCTTCCTTCATCTCCCTTCACCTCCCTTCACCCTCCTTACCGCCACCGTTTACCTTCTCGGCAACGCGAAAGGCCATCGAGATGTCGTTTTCTCTCTCTCTCTCTCTCTCTCTCTCTCTCTCTCTCTCTCTCTCTTTCTTTCTTTCTTTCTATCTGTCTCTTTCTATTTCTCTTTCTTTCTCTTTTTCTCCCTTTCTCTTTCTTTCTTCTTATCTTTTTTGTTTCTTTCTTTCTCTCTTTCCTTCTTTCTTTCTCTCTTTCTTTCTTTCTTTCTTTCTTTCTTTCTTTCTTTCTTTTTTTTTTTTCTTTTTCTTTAAAGGGGATTCCTCGTGGTATAAATCTTGAAAGAATGGGACATAGGATTTACCTGCATCGATTCCCAGTTGAAAACTTTCGTCTCCGATCGAACGAATCTACTTCGGTTTTTACTTTGATCGAACGCCCGATTGTTACCAATTGTATGCTATCATTCTACTTCTCCTATCATCTTTCTTTCCTTTTTTTTCTTTTCCCTTTTTTTTTTCTTTTTCCTTTTCCTTTTTCTTTTCTTTGCCCTTCGTTTCTCCTCTCGTTTTCTTTCTCTCGTTCAATTTATATTTTCATTTAATACGAACTATACGTGAACTTTTACGATGTTCTATTGATATGTGAATGATTAAATCTTCGTAAAAAAAGAAGAAGAAGAAGAAGAAGAAGAAGAAGAAAGAGAATGAATAATTGTTGGCAGATTTTTAATAATCGTAAATTAATTCATAATAGCATAATTAATTCATTTTATTCCTTTAATTACTTTGTAATATACTTATAATGAATTTTAATGTTTTTTTTTCTCTCTCTCTCTTTATGTAAAACTAGGTCTTAACGATTCGTGAGAGATTAAATGCTTGATTAAAAAAAAAAAAAAAAAAAAAAAAAAGAAAAAAAAAAAACAGAAAAAAAAAGAAGAAGAAGAGGATGGAGGAGGAAGAGGAGGAGGAGAAGGAGGAATAATCAGTGTTGGACGATTGTTAATTATTGCAAATTAGTAATTCATTTTATCCTTTTAATTACCAACATGTATTTTTTTAATGAATTTAAAAATCTCCATGTAGAACGATTTTACCGATTCATATAAACGATTAAGTCCTTAAGAAAAGAAATGAGTTGTTCGTTTCGTATCTTCGACGATCATCTCGGTGTTCAGACTGAAAAACGAAAGAAAGAAAGAAAGAAAGAAAGAAAGAAAGAAAGAAAGAAAGAAAGAAAGAAAAAAGAAAGGGTAGGAAAAAAAGGAGAAGGAAGGAAGGAAGGAAGGAAGGAAGGAAGAAAAGAGGAGGAAGGATAGAAAAAGAAAAAAAAAAGAAAAGGAAAAAAGTAATAAAGAAATTATCTTTTATGGGATATAGTACAGGTGTATGGTATAGAAGCAGGATTTTGAAATTATTAATATGATATAGAACAAAAATAAAGATAATAGAAGGGAAATAATGGGATCCACTTGTTAAGTCATTACGATTTATATGTCCTTACGCGTTTACGCGTACATAACACGCGAGTTGTAATATTATGGTTGAAACATCGTTATATACAATCTGAACATCTACATTAAACACGTACATATGTAGATATGTTGTATGCGTTATGTTTGCGTAGCTGTGCCGTGTTTATACGTTTGAGATTATTATACCTCGTTAAGAATACACGTTTGCCCGCCCTCTCCGCCTATACGCTCGTCTCCATGTATGTATGTGTATATATATATATATGTGTGTGTGTACGTGCACTCTCCTTTTCATAATATAATCACATTAAATACAATCGTATGTCGATTAAAACGAAAGAGAAGGTAACCCTTTTTAGTAAGTTGACTATATAACAAACAGCTGCATCTGTGTCGACAAAGAACCAACATATAGTTATATCAATGTTGCTCGCTCGTTAACGGAAAAAAAGAGAAAGAAAAAAAAAAGGGAAAAAAAAGAGAAAAAGAAAAAAAATAAGAAAAACCTATATCTCCGATTATGCATCAACTTGGATATCGCCCTAAGGTACAAGAACTCCAAGAAATGTCAATAATTGGCGCGAAAATGCATCGTTATCTTACCGATTTCGCAGCTGTCCTTAAATTTGAAACGTTCGAAAGACCATATGCAAATGACAAACTTCAGATCTATATCATTATGACAAAAAAAAAAGAAAGGAAAAAGAAAAGAAAGAAAAGAAAAGAAAAAAAAAAATTAGCGTGAACGACGAACGCCATGTTTTTTTTTTCTTTCTCTCTTTTTTTCTTTTTTGTAATCCCTGAACGAACGAAATTATCCATTTTTTGTTTTGTTTTGTTTCTGCTGCTCTTTGCCTTTCTTTTCCTTTTTCCTCTTTAACGTCAAATCAAAATCCCTTGAAAATTTGTAAATCTTTAAGGATACTTTTTCCTTTATTGTTCCTTCGTATACGATCGAGAACAATCGTGATCTATCTTAAATCAACGATCTTTATAAAGATTTCTAATAATAACACCGTATCTACGTATTCCATTACAATTAACGATTATTTTTCGAGAATTGTCGTGTTGTCTCGTACGAATCGACCAAAAAGAAAAAAAAGGAATGAAAAAAAAAAAAAAAAAAAAACAGAAAAGAG
>NC_140830.1:1797500-1837500 GCF_050613455.1 Vespa mandarinia
TCTCTCTCTCTCTGTCTCTCTCTCTTTAACCCCTCTCTTGCTCCTCCCCAGCGTCGCTCTTCCTCACGTCCCACGACCACCTTTATCTTCCTCAGAGCGGAGGAAACTCATCTTCAATTATTCTTGTTCTCACCCCATCTCTCTCTCTCTCTCTCCCTCTCTCTCTCTTTCTCTCTCTCTTACTGTGTTTCTTTCTCTGTCTTTGTCTCTGTCTCTTTTACACACCCTTCCATTCTTCTTCTGCTTCTTCTCCTCCTTCGTCGTTCTCCCTCTTTCTCCCTCTCCCTCTCTCTCTCTCTCTTTCTCTCTTTCGTTATTCCTCAGTACTCTTTCTTTCTCTCTTACATAACTTACTACTCTTCTACAGTATCCAGTTATATATATATACATATATATATGTATGTATTTGTGTGTATATATATATATATATATATACACAAAGAGAGAAAGAGAGAGAGAGAGAGAGAGAGTTCTTCTCAACATCCATACCACTTACCCTTCGTCTTTCTGTCTGTCAAGTCATACTGACAAATAAACGAATTTACGGAATTACCAAAGCAGAATTCATTTGCATTCACTTCGAAATAGGTATATCTACTTGTTCCCCTTCGTAACATCATTTCTAACGTACTATTATATATATATATATATATAGTATTATAATATATGATGAAATTTATGAAATTAAATTATCATAATTACGATTATCATTTTCGAGAACGATGAACGTTTCTATCAAATCGATCTCAAATCTAATCTCTTCTAATACGTATTATACATAAGTAATATAGCAATCGTGTATAATTATCTACGTGTAAATAATAACGTGAATGAAATCATACGTCATGAAATTAATTAAACAATTTTTATATAAAGAAGGGATATTAAAAAGAAACAAATATTCGTAAGGTAATTACATATTTTAATATATTAACATTGAATCAAACCCACGCTAATCCTATTGATGAAAATTTATTAAATTTTTATCTTCATCTCCCATTCCCTCCCTCTTTCTCTCTCTCTCTCTCTCTCTCTCTGTCTCTCTCCCTCTCTCAATTATCGTCTCATTGTAATATAATAATCGTATTAACATGTAAAAAAATAATGTCAATAAAATATAATACGTCAACGGTATTAATTTTACAAAGATTAATGGAACGATCCTTCTGAACGACCTTGAAATTTCTTTAATATTATTTATTTTTAATCTAAGTATAAATATATATATATATATATATATATATATATATATGTACCCTAAAGTGTCAACTCTGTTTGAATCAAGGCCATGCTAATCCTATCAATCAAAATTTATTAAATCTCTTTATCGCTGTCTCTTTTCTTCTCCCTCTTTCATTCTCCTTCTTCTTCTTCTTCTTCTTCATCTTCTTCATCTTTTTATTCTTTCTTCTTTTTTCTTTTTTCCTTCCTTTTTCTTCCTCCCTCTTCTCATACGATCTTTCGTCACCCCTCGCAAGATCTCCTTTTATTTCTTCTAGTTCACCCTTTTAATAAACTCAGCACGGAGAATTAAAGGGAGCCCAGCGGTTTAAAGAGTTTTCGCGGGAAAGAAGCAAGCTGCCGAGGGTTCGAAAACGACGGAAGGTTCTTGGATCCTTTAGGACCAAACCTTAGCACTTTTAAGAGAAAGAGAGAGATAGAGAGAGTGTGAGAGAGAGAAAGAGAGAGAGAGACTACATCGTAACTACTTAATTCTAAAAGACACCACCGCACCTTGCTTGCCTTCAACCAACGATTTTCTCCGTAGTCCTCCGGAACCGCTTCTTTTGCATTACAAAAGAACCACAGGAAATTCCAATTCCCTTCGAATATCACTAAGGGATCGCTAAAGCTATGCTCGCTTCTCTTATACCTCATGGTGTCTTTCTTCTATGGTCGTTATTATTTTCATATTAGCGTTCAATCTCTAACGGGTTCCACGAAAAATTTTTAATCACCTTTCATATCGATCAACCGCACAATTTCTTTCCCACCCCCCCCCACCCCTCCTCCTCATCCTCCCCCACGCTCCTCTTATTTTTTCTTCTCTTTTTTCTTTTTGCCTTTTCTTTCCTTTTCTCTCTCTCTCTTTCTCTCTCTCTCATTCTCTTCATGGAGAAAAGAAATTCGATTAATTCCATTAGAATTTAGATTAGATTCTTTGACACGGATCCAACAAGCTGTAAAACCTCTTGGTATTCTCTGATTAACGATTGCAATAGAAAGAAAGAAAAGAGAAATAAAAAGAAAAAGAAAAAAGAAAGAAAAAGAAGAAAAAGAGAAAAGTAAATTGACGATACTTTATAACAATTTTCATTAGATTTCTATAATGAAATTAGAGGAATTATTATTAAAATGATATTAAATATTCTTCGATTAGTTTTATTAATACAATCATAATAACAACAATAAAAAGGAAACAATTGATAACAAATTAATTACAATTTAAGATTAGATCCATTTATCGTCGATTCAACTGATCTAATGAAGGTATTACTTGATTGTTGATTTAAAGAAAAAAAACGAAAACAAAAAAACAAAACAAAGAAAGGAAAGAAAGAAAAAAACAAGGGCAAAAGAAAGAAATAAAAAAAAAATCACGAAATAACTCTATCGAATAATATAGATCAAATCTCTTTTGATTCTGTTGTAAAATTATTCTACAATATTTTATTTGCGAATACATTCATTCTTGTTTGCAATTAACATTTTTCACACAGATTTTTACCAATTCGCATAAATCATTAGCCTATGTTCGTTCAACCCATTTTACGCATGTAATAGATATTGTTTCTTCATTCTATAACCCTCTCTCTCTTTCTCTCTCTGTCTCTGTCTCTCTTTCTCTCTCTCTCTCTCTCTCTCTCTCTCCTTCTCTCTCCCTTCCCTGTTGAATGTGAACGCCAACAAGATAGCGTCAATAAAGTAGGTATAATCTTTGAGTAAAATCTACTGGTGAAAGAGAAATCGGTGGCATTCACACGTGTTAACTATCATGAGGTGCCGTAAAACAAACACAATTTTCATAATTATATGGCAAATGAATGGGAAACGGTAGAAGGCCTTACCATTTTCATATAGCCAAGTTAACAAGCGAGAGTATTATTACGTCGTTAAATATCATTTACTAATTAGCTCACTCATCCCACCTCACTCCAGCCGTATAAACGATTCACCAAGCAATTTCATTCGAGTCTCTAAAACAACGATTATTATACCATAATCAAATAGTTAATTGATATTAAATTAAAACATATTAAAAATACGTATATATATATATATATATATATATATATATATATATATATCTTTCGTACTTCATAATAATAATAATAATAATAGTAATATTAATAATAATAATAATAATAATAAAATTAAATATACATTCGTTCCTCTAAATGTATTTATTAGTAATTAACTAATGGACGACAAAAGAAGAATTAAAAAATAATCGAACGTAACCCATTCAATTCTCTATTCTATTTTTTATCGCAATATAAAAAAGAAAAAAAAAAAAAGAACGAAATGAAAAATAAATCAAATTCTCCGAACGATAATCGCTAGTACTTAACGACTAAACAAAATGATTAAGTCGTAAACTGAATGTAGTAATAAATAATAACAATTGAATTAATAGAAGAAAAAATAATCGAATGAAGGATCTAATGAAAAAGACACCTCTCTCTCTCTCTCTCTCTCTCTCTCTCTCTCTCTCTCTCTCTCTCTCTCTCTCTTTCTCTTTTCTTTCAAAGGACAATATCAATCATAAATCTCGACCGTAAATCGAGAGCCTGGTTAAAAGAAAGACTTCAAATATAATACATTTCAATCTAAAGTATACATATAAGACAATAAAGTCATGAAGTCCAGTTTCAACGTTTAGGTTAAGGTATAAGGTGGCTGGCAGGACATCGAAAGGATCGTCGGTAGCAGTAGCAGTAACAGTAGCAAGAATAGTAGTAGTAGTAGTAGTAGTAATAGTAGTAGTAGTAGTAGTAGTATCAGTAGTAGTACCAGTAGTAGTAGCAGTAGTAGTAACGGTAGGGGTTGTTTCTTTTCCCGGAGCAACACTCTCGGCAATACTCTTCTCACCCCTCTCTAAGCCCTTTCTCCTGAGGCTGTTCTACGAAAGCCGGTAAGGTGCAAGGTACAATGCTTGGTGGGCACGGTGTGTCCGACGTTTCTCCGGGGAGCGATCAATGATAGGCCGGGGGTACGAGTCACGTGACCTCGCCGCGGGGAGTTCGCGCAATGCATCACCAACCAACCAACCAACCAACCAACCAACCCAACCACCCAGACCCACCCTTCCTCTTCTCCCAAGCCCCTTTCTCACTCGTTCCAACTTTTAGCAACCCTCCTTCTCTCCTCTCGTCTCCCCCACCCTCTCTTTCTTTCTCTCTCTCTTTCTCTCCTTCCTTCCTTCTTGACGGACCAACACACGCAAGCGCGAATCTACGAGAGCCAACTCTTTCTCCCCTCTCTCTCTTTCTCTCTTTCTCCATCTCTACCACCCCTTTTGACGACCCCTCGACACCCCGCAACACCATCCTGGCCGGGCCAGCTTTCCTCCATACCACCGTCTCACTCTTCCTTCCATTTTACCAGACACCCTTTCTCTATCTTCCTCTCTTTCTCTCTTTCTCTCTTATGGTAGCACGTTCCGAACCCCCACCACCTAACCATCACCGCAAACCTCGTCCACCCGCCACCATCACCACGACCACCACCACTACTACCATCACCACTACCACCACTAGCACCACTAGCATCGCCACGTTCCTGAACTCGTCTCACCGCACCACACCACACCACACCGTACCGTACCGTACCGCACCGCACCGCACCGCACCGCATCGTACAGACATGCCAGCAGCACTAAACGGGATTGTTGCTACGTTGCCCTTGGCGACCAGCAAGTGTCGTCGTAGTCGTCCTAGTCGTTGTCGACGTCGGCGTCTTCGAGAAAGCATCCTCCTCCTCCTCCTCCTCCTCCTCCTCCTCCTCCTCCTACCTCTTCCTTCTCATCCTCATCCTCATCCTCATTCTCATTCTCCTTTTCCTTTTCCTCTTCCTCTTCCTTTACCTCTACCTCTACCCTCACCTTTACCTCCATCACTCCCCACCCTTACTCTTACCCTTACCCTTACCCTTATCCTTACCTACCGCGAGCTAAACACCACGTCTGATTTCCGAGCGAACTTGCCTTTTCTTTAGGTTTCCCCAAACATTCGACCGTTCTCGATCCTGACTTTCGTTCGGGGAAATTCTTTCGAAGCTTTCATGTTAACCGATTGTTTCTTCCTTTATTCGTTTTTATCGTTTCGATTGTTAATACACATTGAATACTACTCCTTCGATTATTATTATTAATCCTGGGGAATTTCTTTTTCTTTTTTTTCCTTTCTTTTTCTTTTTTTTCTTTTTCTTTCTTCTCCTTCCTTTCTTTTTTTTGCGATATTAACAATTATGGATAATGGATGATCGAGTTCTCATAAGAGAACAGTGTCTCATATCATTATTCCGTATTATTTTATAATAATGTTTCTTTTGCCAGAAAGAGAGAGAAAGAGAGAGAAAGAGAGAGATCGTGCGATTATAAAAATTATTATTAATTCGTGTGTGACTTTTTCTATCCTTTTTTTAAATCCGCCCAAAATTGACATTTATTCTTTTGTCCGAAATTGTCGATATTATTAATTTCAACGAACACCAATGAAATTGTGTAAGATCATCGATGATGATGATGATAATGATGACTACGACGACGACGACGACGATGATGATGATGATGATGATGATGATGATGATAACGATGATTCTTTAACGATCAAAAATATAAACAATTACTATCTCTTATCTCGTCTGTTTAACATAAAGATAAAAAGAAAAAAAAAAGAAAAAAGTAAAAAAGAGACAGAGATAGAGAGAAAAAAAGACAGAGAGAGAGAGAGAGAGAGAGAGAGAAAGGTAAAAAAAAATAAGGATCCTCTACGTAAGAAACATTCGTATGAAAATAAACCGACGGTGCAAGTATTACGTGATCTTGCGACGGGTTTGCAAAAATGAATACCTAATGACATTTAACTTTCGCGCTTGGTCGCCGACGTTACATAGGTATATGACAGGGGGATAAGCGTTTACCACGCATTCGTATGAAAATATACGGTAACCCTGTGACTCTTGGGAAATCATGGCACGTTACGAACTACGCCAGTACTTTCAAGAAGAGACGAAGAAAAATTCTATGCATCTGTCAGACGACTTAGCAATTCGTACGACAACGTCGTCCGGTAATACAAAAATATTTTTATGAAAAAAAAAAATAAAAAAAAAATAAAATAAAATACAATAAATAAAAATAATAAAATAAATAAATAAATATATAAATAAATAAATAAATAAATAAATAAATAAATAATAATGATGACGATGATGATGATCATGATGATAATGAAGAAATTTCGAATCACTTGTTTGAAAGTATATTTAATAAAAAAAAAAAAATTGATCATAATATTTAATTGACAATAAGTATTATATTATAAAATTATTAATAGAAATATGATATTATGATATTTAATTAATAGTAATTATTTATTATAGGCTTATTGACAAGAAGGATAGTTATGATTACTTAATTATTAACAAATATTGATTATGAGTCTATTAACAAGAATACAGAATAATATTGACTACTTAATATGTAATAAATATTTATTATAAAAATAGTATTCAATTGTTAATTATGATATATATATATATATATATATATATATATATATATATATATATATATTATAGACTTATTAACGAAAGAATAAAACTTTGTATTAATTACTTAATTGATAATAAATAATTTATTGTAGTCCTATAATTGATAATAGGTCTATAATAACGACAAAATACTATTGACTCCATTAATAGAAAATAAATATTCATTATAGGATCTCATTGACGACATACAAACGAAAAAAGAGAAAAAAAGAAAAGAAAAAAAAAGAAACCGAAACAAATTTCGATAGAAGGAAGAATTCGAGGGTGTTGGATAAAAGTGTCGTAAAAAGACAAAAAAAAAAACAAGAAAAAAAAAGCAAAAAAAAAAAAAAAAAAAAAAGAAGAAAAGTTAATGAAACGGATAACGTCCAATGGTACTTCAACAAGATTTCTAAATAAGAAAATATGAACAAGTTAAAATGAAACAGTTTTACGACGTCGTTATTTACTTAGAGAACAAGAATAAACGTTTCCCCTTCCTTGAGTAGTAAGAATGGATTTTAACGAGCAAACGAAGCACACCTGGAATCATTTTCAACCAACTTAGAAAGAAGGCAAAAAGAAAGGAAAGAGAAAGAGAAAGAGGAAGAAGAAGAGAAGGAAGAAGAAGAAGTGGGCCGGGAGGGGAGGGGAGAAAAAAGAAGAGGAAAGGGAAACATAAGGTACCTATCGAGCACCATAAAAAACACATTTCTGTTCCTATCGACTATATTTTATTCGAAGAAAATAATCTAGAAAGAAGGAAGGAACGTTAAAGTTGATTCTAAGAGCTCTTTCTCTCTCTCTCTCTCTCTCTCTTTCTCTTTCTCTTTCTCTTTTTAACTCTCGAATGGTCTAGACTATTAACAGGATGGTTTTGATCTGGACAACCATAAAAGCTTATGTGTTTCACGATCCTCTTTCATGTATCCATTCTAACTTTCAACCATCTAAGCATTTCAATGGACAAATTTTATTCTCTAATCTAATGAAATCGTTTTAGAAACTATTCACTATGCTCCTTTTCTTTTTACTCTTTTATATATATATATATATATATATATATATATATATAAAATATTTATTATGTTATAAAATAAAATATTTAAAAAAAATATATTCTTTTATATATATATATATAATTTATGGAAATAATTTATATAAAAATGTAAATGTATATGTGTGTATATGTACGTGTGTACACGTGTGTGTGTGTACATTTTAATTAAAATGATAGTATAATCGAAAATAGAAGTAATTTAAATTGAATGTTTTTAAAAATGATTTAAATTAGAAACGTTTATATTTATTATTATAATAACTTAAATTAAAATAAAAAAAATTGTAATTATATATATATATATATACACACACACACATACACAAACATATACTGTGTAATAAAAATATTAGAAGCGTTTTGAATTTATTATAATCCGATGACGCAATTAAAATTTTTTTAACAATACAAATCGAACGTATGAATCTTCGTGTGTACGAAAGAAAGAAAAGAGAAGAAAAGAAAAGCAAAAAAAGAAGAAGAAGAAGAGAGAGAAAGAAAAAGAGAAAGAGAAAGAGAAAAAGAAAAAGAGAAAGAGAAAGAGAAAGAGAAAAAGAAAAAGTAAACTCGACGAGAGATTCAATTAGCAATGTTCCGATACCCGTGTATGGTGTATAATAATTGACAGAGAGAGGAAACAAAAGAAAAGGAAAAGAAGAGAGAAAACGAAGAAGACAAAAAAAAAAGAAAGAAAAGAAAAGTTACAATGCTTTAGTTATTTTTTTCTTTTTTTCTTTTTTTTTTTTTTTTTTTTTTTTGAAGTTAACAAGGGTGGTGAGAGATAAGGGTTGCGTCAGGGTTGGGAGGGAATGAGGGAAAGGGATAAAAAAGAAAAAAAGAAAAAAAAAAAAAAAGGAAGAAAGAAAAAAAGAAAAAAAGAAGTGTCATCATCTTGAACACGATCGTCAACGATGTACACACGGTCGCTGGCGATGTACGGTGCGGTGTAAATAAGCCCGGTGGCTATAACAACGTGGCAGAATGTCGTCCCTTCGACCGGTAACCTGCATTCTACGTGCCGTGCTCGTTACGACCCTGTTGGCCGTGCGATAACTTTCAGGTTACTGCCACCACTTACGTACGTTCTGCCCATGAACGACACGCCATTCGTACCACCATTGGACCATTGGTGCCGATTTCAAAATGAAAACGCGTAACAAGCTTCGTGATCGTGATTATAAGAGAGATCGTTAAAATTATCTCTCTCGTTTTAATCGATATTAAATAATAATAATATTCTCCTTTTTTTCTTCCTTTTGTCTTTCCCTTTTTTTCTTTTTTTTTACTTCCTTTTTCCTTTCTTTCCTTTTTTTTTTTCTTCTGTATATACATACGTCCAATTATTATATTTCCTTATTGTTTTGATTCATAATTAGGCTCGTAGTGTTAAAAGTTACGATCTGGAAAAAAAAAAAAATATATATATATATATATATATATTAAATATACTTAATATTAAATATATATTAAATATACTTATTTTTACGATTTGAAAAAAAAATATATAAATATTTATATTTATATACGTAATATCAAAATAAAATAATGAAAAGATCGGAGTTGATCTGATAGATACAATAATTTGATAAATATAATGAAAGATCGATTGATATGATTAATTAACGATAATACATATATATATATATATATATATATATATATATATATATGAGACGAAAATGCGTATGGATCATATAGAGTCACATACCATCTAAGTCCACGTGCGGTCGTCCACGAGTTCGGTTTAGGCGCGTGCGAGTCGGATTTATGGTCCCCCATTATGACGTTGACGTATCGCCTTCGCGCGCGAAGGGTCCTAAACCAAAACCCAAGGCGTATCTAAGCGCCGTGTATCTAAACCGAAACAGGCTAGCCACACAGTTCGGTCACGACCACGATGAGAATATTCCAATGTGATCCTGGCTTTTAACCATTATAAACCGACCCTGTGTGTGTCCCTGACCGATAAAGTTGAATTCGACTTTGACCTATCTATGACGTTTCACGTCTATCATCCTCGTTATCCTCTTATAAACTAATTCTAATCTCTCCTTCTAACATAAATTATCACATATATTATTCACTTTTTTATATAAATGATTGATCTATTAACGTCATCTTTCTTAATGATATTTTAACTACTTATAGACTTGAGAACTATGACACGATTTTAATATTAACGAGAACGATTGGAATTAAAAATTTTCCAAGGTTCCTTTAGCTTTTTCAAGGATTACGAATTAATTCGTGAAACAATTTAATATCATTATCCATGGGAAAGAAGAAAAATTTCAATGAAAGAAAATGATGATGAAGAAGAAGAAGAAGAAAAAGTAGAAATTAATTTTTACAGATAAGATTTACAATTGCAAGATAACATATCTATAATTTTCTCGTGATATATACATAAAAGAAAGAAAAAACATAATTTTTCGAAAAAAAAAAAAAAAAAAAAAAAACTCGATTAAATAATAAAAATAAAAATAAAAATAAAAATAAAAATAAAAAAATTAAATCTAAGAATTCCGAATGGGAAAGAAATAATCGAAGAAAAACGAAAAACAAGATAAAGAAGACGAAGACGAAGAAGAAGAAGAAGAAACGGATTTGATAAATAAGATTTACGATAGCGTAGAAAACTATATCAGTTATATATCCTAGGGAAAAATACGTGAAATAGAAGTAAGAGTGGAAAATCGTGAGGGAGAAATTTAAGTGGCCCGTCGCGCCAAAGTTATTGGCATTTTCCGTTCTGTAATGGTTGTCCGGCTTTGCAGTAAAACCAGAATCGAAAAGGGATGAGAAAGAAAGAGAAAGAGAGAGAGAGAGAGAGAGAGAGAGAGAGAGAGAGAGAAAGAGAGAGAAAGAGTGAAAAAGAGAGAGAAGAGTTTTGTAAGGAGAAAAGGAGAGGAGAGGAGAGAGGAGAGAGGGGCGTAAGGAAGGGTGGTCGAAGGGACTTACGTCACGGTCTCGCGTCGACGATTTAAAGGGCGTGCGAAGTCGGTTTTGAACGTTTTGGGACGAGTGCAACGCGATCCTGATTCAATTTATATTCTTTCTCTCTCTCTCTCTCTCTCTCTCTCTCTCTCTCTCTCTCTCTCTCTGTTTGGCGACTTCCGGTTGATGGGACATATCTTACGGAATTGCGCCACTCAGTCTGGTTTCCGTTAAGGATCTCCTTGACATTTCTTTCTTCGTACGATGAAATACGAGGAATGGATTTCGATCGGTTTATATATATATATATATATATATATATATATATATATGGTGTTACCATAGAACAATAAACTATTTTCGAAAAAGGGGAGGATGGGAAAAATAACGTGGGAAAGGACGAGAATAAATCTTGAAACATAAAGGACAACAAAAATCTATCTCGAACGATAGATACGAGTATAACGGCGACGTTATAATTGACCAACGTCACGCGTCGTCGGTTATCAAAACACTATGTCGGATCGATCAATCCCATTTTCAAAATGACGATGGACCGAACATCGTAAAAAGATAAATACGTCGTATATAATCACAAAGTTAATCGGGTTACTGATACGATCATTATCGTCGTTCACTATCGTTCTCTCGATTTATTTTGTTTAAGGAAAAAAGAAGAAGAAAAAAAAAAAGAAGAAAAAGAAAAGAAAAGTAAAGAAGATTTAAATATTGTCACGAGTGTTCCCTTCATTTTTGTTGAAAGTTATTTTATGTGTATTTTTGTATTTTTGTATTTTTGTATTTTTGTACTTTTTGATAGAAAACTTTTTTCTTTTTTTTCTTTTTTGTCATTTAATATATATTTATTTTAAATATGTATATATATATATTTTTTTTTTCTTTTTAAACATATATTTTTTTATTTAATTTATTTTTATTTTGTTTAATTTTATTTTTATTTAATATATTTAAATATATATATTTTAAATAAATATATAAATATTTTTTTTGTTCCAAGTTGTAAAACTAAAAGTATAATTTGTAAAAGTTCTATTTCTTCGATAATCATTATAGTATGATTACTTTACAAGATACAAGTACACGAATATTTTACTTTTACGTTTATTGTTTATAAAAAAAAAAAAATAAAATAAAGTAGAATAAAATAAAGTGAGCAAAAAAAAAAAAAAAAAAAAAAAAAGAAAGGTAAAAAGAAAAAGAAAAAATTAATTCAAATATAAATGCACGTGTACGTCCAACAAAAAGATAAGAAGAAGGAAAAAGAAAGAAGAGAAAAAAAAGACGAAAAAATAATTCCTAAACGTAAAAGTATATAAATTGATGCGGATCACATAAATGATAATAATAAAAGACGAATAAAATGATATCGTCGTTCAAGATAATTTGAAATACTTCAGCTTAAATCAAAAGTAACAATCGAAAAAATCCTTTTCTTTCCTTTTTTTTTTTTTCTTTTCTTTCTTTTCATTCTCAGATCTGTCATCCGTCTTGCGAAGAGAAAGAGAGAGAGAGAGAGAGAGAGAGAGAGAGAAAGAAAGAGAGAAAGAGAGGGAAAAAAGGAGAGATTCGAAAGTTGCGGAAAGTGGATAGAAAACGTACGCTGACTCGAAGCCAAATACTCCCATGGGGAAAAAGCTGGAGGATATTGAATATCAGATCGCGTGTCTCCGACGTGTATCTTCGTTCGACGTCGAATCCCGCGTCCCGAGGAAACAAAATCCAATGCCCGAGGGTATTGGACACGTTAAAAACTCTAGTTTTTAACGTGTTAAAGAATCGATAATGTATCATATACATTAAACTCTAATATCAATATTTCAACTATATCACTAAAAGTCTTATCTCTTTACGGCGGCTTTTAAAATCAATTTTTTTCTTCCTTTTTCTTTTTTTTTTTTTACAGTTCATAAGAAGGATAAACGTTTCTTCTTCTTTGACTTTTTTATTATTATTATCTTTTTTTTTTTTCTATCGAAGGAAAATGAAAAAAAAATTGTCTTTAAATGACATCGACGATCGACGAGAACTCGAAGAAATAAAACAATCGATTTTACGATGTTCGTGGTCACGATGAATAAAAAGAAAAAAAAAAAAAAAGGAAAAGATAAGAGAAAGCAAGAAAAAAAGTTTCCTTTAAATAATTGAAATAATAAAGCCAAACAGAAAATAATAAACTATTCGCGATCAATAAATAACATTTTCCATTAGCAATAATAAATATAAATATAAATTAACTTCGAATAATCTTTACGAATAATCTTTACGAATAATCTTTACGAATAATCTTTACGAATAATCTTTACGAATAATCTTTACGAATAATCTTTACGAATAATCTTTACGAATAATCTTTACGAATAATCTTTACGAGCAATCTTAACGAGTAATCTTAATGAGTAATCTTAACGAATAATCTAAATTCTCGTTTAATTTTCAATGCGATTAATAATAGGACAGAAAGAAATAAAATAAATAAAAAATAGGACAGATTCAACAAATTTCATTCTAGCAAATTACTCCAAGGACGTTTTCAATTCCATTAAAAAAAAAAAGAATAAAAATAAAGATAAAAAAGAAGAAGAAGAAGAAGAAGAATAACAAAGTAAAGAGTTGTAAAAAAATAGAAAGAAAAAAAGGAAAGGAAAAAAAGAAAGAAAAAAAGGAAAGAAAAAAAGAAAGAAAGGAAGGAAGGAAGGGATTAACGCTCGTTCGGTATCGCGGCCGCTAAAAGTCCATAAAAGGACGAACGTTAAAAGGAACTCATGGTAGTATCGCTTAAGGTAGACTTTTATTCGCCCTCTTCTCGCGGGATCACCGAACAGAAGGACAGAGTTAGTCCTCAAACGATCTCCCGTTGTTGGAATCCAAGCTCTATCGTGAATCGACCCTCTTCGAAAGGCATCAAATCGAGCTTTCTACTACGTTTTTACGGAAAAAAAAAAGGGAAAAGAAAAAAAACAGGAGTGGGGAGGGGAGGAGGAAAAAAACGTACGGTAACTCGCATCTCGTCGCTTATACCTACGCGACGTATATGTGTCTGTCAGTGTGTGTGTGTGTGTGTATATGTGTGTGTATGTATGTGTATATATATATATATATATATATATATATATATATATATATATATACGGGGGGAGACAAATGGCATCGGTTATTTCGAAAGGTCGACATGAAAGTAGTAGTAATAGCAAAAGAAGGATAGAAATATGGGTATAGTGTGACTGAAGAGAAAGAGGAAAAGAGTGAAATAGAAATAGAAATGGAAAGAAAGAAAGGGATGAAGTACTCGAAGTTGTAGTAGTAATAGTAGTCAGAGTAAAAGAGAGAGAGTACATGGAGATAGATAGATAGATAGGTAGATAGATATAAAGAGAGAGAGAGAGAGAGAGAGAGAAAGAAATGTTAAAGAAGGAGAAAACGAAGAGAAAGGGCGTGGGCGGTGCTGGGTAAGGAAGATGGGATGAAAACATCGATTGCAGGGACTTGTAACACCGCGGTACGAACAGAGGGATCAAGTTGAACGATAAAGCAACCGGCCTGGAAAATGCCGGATCAGCCGGCCGATGTTTCAGCAAAAACTGTCTCCAATCGAAACGAAAAGACAATGTAATAGACATTGCTGCTATTCTATTGGGTTTACTTCCTAAATTCTAAAGGAAATATACAAGATTTAAAGATAAAACTTTATACGTCTTTTATCCCATTTTAGATACTCTTCGATCATTCCTATCTTTGTGTTCTATCGTTAATTCGAAAATAATCCCTTAGTTCTAAATATCTATGATTATTTTTACAATGTTATTTTTATTATGAACAATAAAAAAAGAAACAAAAAAGAAAGGAAATCTTAATACGATTGCAATAATAAGAATGTTTTACTAATATTTTGGAATAAATGAATAAATGAATGATTGATACCTAATTTAAACTAAAGTTGAGATTAAAGTAATAACATTGTAAAAGATAAATTTAAAAAAATCTTCTTTCGGAATGATAAAAAAAAAACATTCTATTTTCATGATATTTCATAATTTATATTACATTATTTTTATATTATTAATTATAATCAATAAAATTAATTGCATGAATGAAAGAATAAATTAAAGAATTAGAAGATGTACAGATGTATAATAACATATATAAATAAAAATTAATCACAATGGACAATAGAAAAAAGAAAAAAATTGTAACATTATTGATATTTACTACGGTTATATTTTAATTTGAATAAACATTATATTTAAGTAAAATATATAATCTCTTAATAATAACTTACGAAGATGAGAAAAAAAAAGAAGCGCTACGTACGGAATAAATCTATACTATATCATTGTTAATCGGTATATTATCGACTAATGTAAAATGGAGTGTATTCACTTAACCGATAAAACAGTTATCTGTAATAATTAAAAAATTTACCGACCGAAGATAATTTACCGTTCAACATTTTTTAACTCGAAAGGTAAATGAATTTGACGATAGAGTAGAACAAAATATCAACTGCAAACGCAATGAATGAACACTACATATTATAGAATAGATCTACAAGCCTACGTAGATTACAGCTCTCTCGTATGTAACATAACGATGCATATGTAAAATAAATGATGCATCAATTTGTTTTATTATTCATATTAAAAATATATTATATAAATGTATTAAATGATCTTAAATCGTTAATTATTTTATTGATGTACACATATTACAGGAGCACGATATTGGTAGAGTTACTTTCTTTGAAATCTTTCTTCCATTTTCACAAGTAAGTTCTACAATAGAATCACGATATTCTTTGGGTTGACAACAATTGCAATCATTAGACTGACTCCATGTCTCTATAATAAATATATATATATACATGCATATATTATTAATAATTATTATTAATAAATGTAATTTGTCCTTTGAATATTTCAAATTGATATAATTTTACCTTTATCAAAATATGTTCTAGAGAGACAAGTTCCAACACAATTTGTAATTCCTTCTATAGGCTCTAAATTTTTACAAATACCATATACTCCATTTTCTTCGATAAGAATACCAATGGTATCGTTCAACTTCATTTTGTTAACAGTACAAGTACCTATTGAGAATTATTATAATTGAAAAATTTGCAAATAATGTCAATTTACATTATTTCTTTTATTATACTTACCCATTTGATTAAGACTTGTTAAATTACATCGTTTGCAGCAACCATCATTGTATATTAATTCTTCTGGACAATTTGTAATTTTAGGACAATCTACGGAACTCATACTGACCATAAACTGAAATTATTCAAAGAAATATTTTCTACTCGTTTACGATAGAACTTTAAAAAAAAAAAAAAAAAAAAAAAAATAAATAAAAAAAAATTGTTACATTATAATACCTGATCATCTTTTTGCATACACGTATATGTTGTACAATTATTATTCAATAATGACCACGTTGCACCTGGCTCGTAAAGAATATTTTCATAAACGCAATATATCTGTTTACAATCACCACAACATTTGTCTCCCATTGGTGCTTGATAATTCCAACCCTTTTTAAAGATATAACATCGAATATGAAAATTACGTACATTAGATTTATACTTTTATAATAATAATAAAAAAAAAAAAACTAATATAATCTTACCATAGGACATTCTTCGGAACAAGTTTCAATTTCTTGTTTTTTCGTAAGTCCATTTGTTTCTAATACGCATATTTCAGTGATACAATTATTATTCAATTGTTTCCATTTTTCACCTGGTTTATATATTTGATCATTATGACGACAAGCTGTTTTAACAATATCCGGACAACATTTGTTAGGTAAAAAATATCTCTCAATTACAAATTCTTGTTCATCCATTAGATCGATAAGAGGACAGTACACAGTTGCTGAATTTATATATATCTAAAAGATATTATATCAAATGCAAATGTTTATGTTAGTGTACGTATTTAAAAAAAAAAAAAAGAAAGAAAAAAGAAAGAAAAATCCAAATTACAATTTTCATTCACTTACACTTCCATTCATAGATTGACAAGAATAAGTGATACAACTGTCATTGGAATACCATTGTTCGCCAATATTTTTAATTTCTTCATTTACAACACAACCAATTGGTATACACTCTCCGCAACAATAATTACTTTTATCATTAGATGGCCGATACTCGTAACCATAATCACAAGAAATATTACAATCCTGTATTATTATTTGTTTTTGTATAACACCTGCAACTTCTACACACTCTTTTGTTATACAAGCATTATCCTGATCAGGTTTCCATATTTCACCAATCTAATCAATAAACATAGAATATATATATATATTGTATATTAATTAAAAATGAAAATCTAATTTATTATACTAATTTTAATTTATACAAGAATCATGAGAAATAATCTTTTACATTATAAATTTGATCCCCTTCCTTGCATGCTACACGTTTTAAACTTGGACAACAATCATCGTTTATCAAAACTTCTTCCATTACAAAATCACTTATATCTGGATGAATTTGAACGTCAGGACATTTTATCATTGTACACTTTATATCAGGACCCATATCTGTCTTTTCGCAAATGCACGTACGACAATTATTTTCTTTCCATTCTTCTCCAATTTCTTTTGGTATTACATATTGTGATCCTGATATATTTTTCACATTTGACGACGTTGTATTGTAAAGACAAATATCTTTTGGAGGATCTAAAATTAACACAATTATTTTTCATGAATTTATTACATATCTATGTATATATATATATATATATATATATGTATATATATATATATATATATATATATATGTATATACTTTAAAATAAATACATATTTATTATATACATATACTTACTACACTCATAATCTGGACAGCATGCATTTGTTAACTGATTTTTATTCAATGTATAATAATCTGGACAAACTGGTATTGAAGGACATAATTGTGGATTACAAATCTCATCGAATTTTGGACAACAACCACTTGTATTCATAACTTTCGTCATACCAGGTTCCTCCAATATTTCAACTTCTGTATCAACGTATTCAAATGTAGGACATTCTTCCGGTGGTAAACATTCTATAACAATTTATTCCTCCATCAATATTAAATGTAATTAAATCCGATAATATATACATATTATATATATATATATATATATATATATATATATATATATATATATTACATACCACATACGAATTTTTTACATCCTTTAGTATCCGTATGCAATTTCATAATCTGTCCATATCCACAATCAGGTTGCAGTGTATCTTCGCATAATGGAGACTCTGTTGCTGCAACTAATATTATTATATGGAATGAAAAAAAGAGGAAATTATGAGACAATTCGAGAAAAAAACAACAACAACAACAACAACAACAACAACAACAATAATAATAATAATAATAATAATAATTTGTGTATACTTACTACAGGAATATTTTGGGCAACATTCTGTTTCCGTACCGGGCACAAGCTTAGGCGTCATACTTTCTTCACAAATTGTATCTAACGTCGAGCATTCTATCTTCTGACAATTAACTCGATTTTTATGACAATTGCATGTAGTACATTTGTCCGAATACCAAATATCTCCTTCTATATGACCATCTTCGTCGCAAATAGAACATTTTTTTCTATTAACGCATGTGCCATTATAAAGTACATAATTATCTGGACAAAAGCATCCTTCCTCAAATTGTGCATGACATTTTTCTTTACTTTCTTTGTTAATATCGTCGCAAGTTTCAATGCAACCCGAACCGCACGTTTTATATTTTAAATCTATTAAAAAAATAAATAAGAAAATAACTATAGATATCAATTAACTTTAAATTCTTATATTCTATAAAATATAAAATTCATACATGATGGACATGTATACGGGCATATGTCATCTGTTCTCCAATCAATACATAAACTTGCTTCTGAACATTTTCTTGCATATGCCGCTATATTAATACAATAATCTCCACCTATGCATAATGTATCCTGACATATAGCTAAATATGGATATGGATCAACAAGTTCATGACATTGTGCAAATATTGTACTTAAAATTTGATTACACGGATCATCTTTTAATATTGTTTTATTACATATAGAACCTTCTATAGAAATGCAATTGTCAATTTTCAGATCAATGTTAATCGGTATACTATCGACCAACCAACTTTTTCCAAATTGTTCAACATTATCTGTAATCTAAAAAAAAAAAATTGTGAGGAATAAAAATTACATATACATAGAAATTAATTATATTCATTATTAATTATTATCTATTTCTTCTATGTATACCTTTCCATCTTGTTGTTTCAATTCATCCTCTATATCATCATTACAATTTCCACATAAACCTTCAACGGCATCACCAAATATACGAGAGGCAATTCTAACTGTAAAAGCAAAATTAGATTGCATACTAATTATTTCTAATTGAATAGCTGGTATTAATAATTTCATATCTTTCCCAGATGTTTCTTCCAATTTCACCCAATGCGTTTTATATGGCAATTGTTCCACTTTAATATTATCAATATTTATGTCGAACTGTTATAAAATAAATAATAAATAATAAATAATAAATAATAAATAATAAATAATAAAATATTGTAATAATTTTTAAATATATATATCAAAGATATTTCGTAAATTAACAAATGCGTACCATTTTTGTAACAGGTGTTCTTTCAATTTGGATAACATGCGATTCATACAAAACAATAATCGCCTTTGTGCAAATACCAGTATCACAAATAGTATTGGAAACTAAGACCTGTTATATATATATATATATTAGTCTTATATATTAATTATGTTACTAATATTTATTTATAAATATATATATATATATAAAAACAAAGAAACCTATTTTACCTGATATGTATGATTTTTATATTGCGAATTTGTTTTGTCAATAATATCCCTCGACAAAATGTATGTACAATTTCCTTGGAATGTGAAATTTTTTCTATCGAAACTAATAAACTTTGAATTACCAAATCCTTCACAAATACAATTACGGCATTCAGTTGTAAGAACGCAATCATTACCATTACGTACTGTACCCTCTGGACAAAAACAACCCGAGAAGCATACACCTTCCATAATCGGACAAGGATCAGCCTCTTGTAAATCGTTGCAACTACGTTCACATTTATTCCTATTTTTTGTTTTTTTTTTATAAATAAATAATTAGTAAAAAATATTTATTATTAGGAAATATTAAACGTATTATTATAATATATGAAAACTCTTTACCGGAAACAATCTTTATGTACGTATGGTGCCAAACAATTGTCAGGACAATCATAAATATTTCTCCAAGTTGACAAATCAATATTTTGATTATTAGCCTGACATTCTGTAACGAAAGTTGTCAATGTACGACAACGACAATTATCGTACGTAGAATTACTGCGTAAACATGTACAAACGGTCTCTAAACATCTTGAAAGGAATTTTTCAAAATCTACCACACCAGAACAAACAGCCAAAGATCTGTCTTTTATCATATTACAAATTTTCCATCCCTTTTCTTGGATATCACGTGGACATACCTGTAAAATATAACAAAAAAAAAAATATATATATATATATAAAATTATAACGATTCATTATATATGAAAGGATTAAATTTAATTATATATTTTAAAATAATAAGATAATCGGATTAAAAATTTTTTTATTAATACAAACTTGAGATTCACATTGCGATGCACCTTCCATTATCCAACTATTTCCAAATTCAATTGTACTTTTAGATTGTTTTCCATCGGGCATTTGTTTATCATTTAATATATATCCATCAAAGTAACCGCAAAGACCATCGACAAGGCTATGCAATTTTTTATTAATACCAATTTTAACATTCATATCTGCATTCCACATAACCCAAAATCCATAATGCTTGCAAGTAAGATATATAGTGTCACCAACACATGACACTTTAAATAATTTGAATTTTTCACCAAGATATCCAACCTGATTTGATGTAAAAGTATAATCGTTGATGTCCATATGCATATCTGGATATAAAACTATTACTTCATCGTCAATAAATATTACTAAATTTCGTGAACATTGGATACCATATTTGTCGCACTCTTTTTCCACTGAAAGCAAAAAAAAAAGATTGTAATATAAAAATTAAAGAAATCAAATGATCATGATATAAATATATAATGAAAATATTATATGTACTCACACGTTATATACCATTTATTTTCATACATATCTCTTGCTAAAATATGATTGCAGATATCATATTTATATTCTAAATCATCAAATGTATTAAATGTTCTGCCCGTAACGTTGCAAATAGCTTCCAATGGTACTGGTGGCTCGCACGTATACTTTGGACATTTTTCAATCTTATACATACTCACTTTTTCATATTTTATCGTATAATTCGGAGGACATGCTTCTTTTGGACAATATTCCGTTGTTTCATTAATTAAAACCGGTGGACTTATAGGGACACATGTAAATTGTTGACAGATCATACTTTCTCCATTGTTATAATTTTTATAATCAACAGTATGATGACGCGTCCATGATTCTCTAAAAAAAAAAAAAAGAAAAAAAAAATCATAATTTATAATATCAAAAAAATTAAATAGATTAAAAAGAAAAAGAAAAAGGATAAAAAAGAAAGAAGCCACTTAATATAAAATATATTATGATAAATTTATATTTACCTGTTATTTTTCTTTTTTATTAACTGTTTTGTTGGTTTTTGTTTAACCTTTACATAACTATTATAATTACTTTTTGTTTTATGAATATAATTAATTTCTTTATAAGTATTGCTACTGGTATAAACTGTTGTAGTTGTATAATGTGAACTCCACATGTTCTGTTGAACTATCTTATATCCAGGAGGACATTTTGGTTCTTCGCATTGAACTGAAGGAACTAAATATAATTTTTTCTTATTGTTTATCTCAAGTATATTACTTGGATAATTATTTACCTAATATAATCATATGGATTAGAAAGAAATAATTCATAGATTACCTGAAACTGTGCTTAAGGTAGAAATTGAATTGGTTGTAGATTTAATTGTAGATTCAAAGTGTCCGATAGATGATGTTTCAATTTTTGGACAATTCTTTTCATCGTCAGGACAATCTTGTACCCCGTTACACCATAATGTTTCATTTAAACAGACATTACTAGTTGGACAATATCTTTTACCAAATGGGCAAGGTTTACAAACGCAGCTACATAATTCTGTGACGACTACTTGCATTCCTGGCTCGGTACATGGTTCACATTTTTTTGATATACAAGAAGGTATACCACCTAATGTACAAGAACATTGTTGACAATCTTCTGATTCATAGATTGATCCAACAGCATATCTAATATAATTAAAAAAAAATATATATACATATATATATATATATATATATATATATATATATATATATATATATATTAAAATAATTATCTGCGCACATTATTAGACTTTATATTATATTATCATTTTTTTTTTCCTTACGTAATATGACCAACAACGCATGGACAATTTTGTTTTGAAACGCAAGTTTCTCCATTCCACCATAAAGATTGATCGCATTTACATTTAACATTGCTCTCTGTTAATATACCCTCGCATATATTACATACGGATATATTTGGTTCCGTTGGTCCAGGCAATTCTGTTGTTACTATGGCTGAAGAGAAAGAAAAAAAAAAAAGTCAAAGATTATTTTACTTTAACAATAAAAATAGTTTTTAATTTTTTATAATAAATGTCTGTAGAAAAAAAAAAAGAAAAACTTACGATACGGTAAGAAACATCCGAGTATTTCAACCTTTAATCCTATATGATCGTGCCATTTTATCGGTTGTATACGTAATAATCTTGTTCGCAATGGTTTTTCAAATAAATTCGTTTTAACATTGTTGGAATCGAAATTTCCTAAAAATTCTACTTCATTGTCATTGTCATCAATAATTGGATTCCATTGACGACCATCAATGCTATAAAAAACTTTATAAACAGTCGTCCATACATTATTATATCCTTTTGTTATAATTCCTGTTATATTTCGTGGTTCCAAAAAGTCAAATTGAACGTATTGATTTAAATTATCCAATCTTGGTCTCCATAGACCCAATCCTGATAATCTGATATTTGGTAAAAGATTATCGAACGAAGAGGATGCTGAGATTTGTGCATCTGACAATAATCCATCATCCAGGCCCATGGTATCATTGCACACTGTTATAAGATTTAAATCAATTTCTTTTCTTAAGTATATGATTAAAGGGAAGACGGGGGAAGAGGGGGGGGCTTAACAATAACAATTAATAAGAACATATTTTACCTGGTTTTATAACTTTATCGGTATATCCAATGGTCGTTGATCCAAAGAATTCTTTTATAGTTGTTGATAATTGTTTGGTCACAATTGTACTTTTAACTGTAACTTCCTCGCAACCAAGTATTTCGGCTTTAATAGCAATACCATTGTGCCATGTCAAAGGATATATACGGATAATTTTTGCTTCGATGGGTTCATAAAATTTTTGTTCAACCGGCTTAATGCCATCGACAGGTCCTCTAAATATACGTGGTTGTTTTGTAGTATCCATTACGTATGAGAATGCATGGCCATCATCAGAGAAAAGAATTTGATAACTTGTTACAAATTTGTCGTCACTTGGTGAACCTTTCAAAATGATACCATAAATTGGTAGAGGATGTTGAAATTCTATAGCAAGCCTAAAAATATATTTTAGATTTTAAGAAATCAAAAGAATATTTTTTTGGAAATACTAGAAAGAAAATACTAGGAAGAAAAAGAAAAAAGAAAAAAGAAATTAGTAAAATATCAAACCATTGATTTTTGTCAACAAATTCTGGTTGCCAACTTTTAACAGGCTCCATTGATATTTGACTATCAAATAATGCATTTTCAGGCTGAAATTCAACACCATTACTGCTACTAGCATAAAAAGAAATTTGATTTGGCGTAGATTGTTGAATTAATGGTATATATCTATCACTATCACATTGTTCAGGTGGAGTTACAGTACTGGATACAATAATTATATTCTTTTCTTCAGGCTTAGAAGTTGAAGACTCCGTTTCGTAATTGTATATAAGTGTACTAAAAATCAATTATATTTTATTAATAACATATTATTATCTTTTATAATAATAATAAAATTTTTCAATATAAAATTTACTCACGACGGTGATGTTTCTTCTTCGACTTGATGAGTAACATTTGTACATATTGTTTTATCGCAAGTATAATAATTATTAATACATTGACATATTTCACATTCGGTTTCTTTAACAACGGTACCTGCTTTTACACTCTGTCCCTCGTGAGATTTGCAAGTGCAATCAATTTGATCAACGCATGTATCATAGTCCTTCCAAAATTTGTACAAAGGACATTCTGTTCTTTTTAATGATACACATCCTATTTATAAAAATACATAAATAATATTTATTAGTTAATAAACAACAATTTGAAATAAAAATAATTTATAATTAAGTTTTCTTTACCTGGAATGCAATCTGTATCTCCTTTACAAAAGCCTTGCTCTAATAAAGAATAACGATAATATTCGCAAGTTTGACTACATTTAATAGAACAATCGTTCCAATTCTCACCAATTTCACATAATCCTATTAAAGAAATAAATTTTAATAAAAATAATATTAATAGAAATAAAAGTAAATTATATACATTTTATTAAATTTGTATCGATCATACTTTTAGTGGTAACGTTTTTCTCATAAATTGTTGTGAACGTGTTTTCATAAGATGTAGTAATCTGTTCAGTTTCATTACTTGAGGTTGTTTGTTTAAGAGAACATTCAGGTTTTATGAGTCTAACATTTGCTGGCCAATCACATATTTTAAGATTCGGATTGTAAAACATATCTGGACCACATGTTTTTTCAACCCATACATTTTGATTAATTGTAGGAGTACAATGATAAAAAATATAACAATCTGTTGGATGTGCTTTATAAGAGTTTGCCAACTCGCAAACGTTCTCTTCTGGTTCTTCGGTAATGGCTAAAAATTATATTATTTTTTAAGAATTTAAAATACATCAACTTTTTTACACGTATCATAACAATTACGATATTATTTCTTACTTGAAATTATAATTGATGTTTCCGTAGTTTTTGATGTACACTGGCACAAAACACTAATTTCAAAATCTATGCATGGAAAATCTGGTTGTGATTTACAATAAAGGCCACGTTCCAAGCTACATTCAACATCTAAACCAGTTTCTTTTGGAGTTAAATGATTCTTTACCGATCGACATTTTATATCAATCATTCGTTCCTTTGTACATACGGCTGATCCCTCAATCGATGCCTTTAATATATCATAATGTAAATAATATTTTTAAATTGACATTTATATAAATATAATAATATCATATTTATTTTTTACCAAATCAGTCCAATTTGGTAATTGTTCAATGTCATTGAGCATCTGTCCTTTTACGTTTTTATCATTATTTATCCAAGCTGACCAGCCATCTATACATTTTTGTGGTTCTTCCATAGGAATCGTAGGTAATGTTGGGGTAGTTGTACATGGTCCACCTTGACATATTATTTTACCACGACTACAGAAACAAGTTTGACAATTATCACTGCTAACTTCATCGCCTTCCAAGAAAACAGTCTGAATATATTAAAAAATATACGAATTAAAATACATGTAACAGAATTTTTCTATTCTTAAAAAAAAAATATATATATATATATAAATATATTTTTAAATAAATAAATAAATAAATATTCTTAAAAAAAAAATATATATATATATATTAATTAACAAACATACCCCATTAATTTCTGCGCATATTGGCTTACATGTTGATTTAGGAACACATTCTGTATAATTATTATCTTTGTAGATATGATCATTGGCGCATGCTTTAAATAAACAACCTTCTATACAAGCGTCTTGTGAACATAAATGTAAATTATCTTTAATAGTTAAAAGATTATCACAAGTTTCATAGGGACATGTTGAAATACATGGAGAATAGGTACTACATTCTTTATCGCATTGCATTGGACATAGATCTTGGGAACGCCATTTTATAGGAACACCTTTTGCATTACATTGTTGAGCATATGCTGCTAATGATGTGCAAAGGCATTCACAGTCGCCACCTAAATTAAATAATTATTATTTAATATATTTTAGATTTTTTCTTTTTCTTTCTTTTTTTTTCCTTTTTTTGTTCTTTTTTTCATTCGAAAATATAATAATTAATAAAATAAATAGAATTACCTGTATCGCAACCGCATGCATCGAAAATACAATTTCGTATATAAAATTCAATATCCACCTCGGAGTGACACGGCCGGAAAAGATCAGATTTCAAAATATTACATTTTTCAATGGCCCATATTTTTCGTTCTGGATGTTGTTCGCATGGATCTTCAATATCTTTAGGTTCAGGACAAAAATCGTTTATTTTCCATGAGTCTCCAAATAAGATAGAAGAAACTTCAGAAATGCCACCAGAAGGTGTTTTAAAATCATCCTTGCTATTATCATTATAATCACCACAAAGACCTATTGTATGCCCTTTCCATTTTGGATCTAATCTAATATAAACCCTAGTACCTAAATTAAAACGACAATTTAGAATTAAAATTTTCTAAAAATTATATTAATAGTAATAACAAAAAAAAAAAATATATATATATATATATATATATACATATATTTACCTTTGTCCCATTGTAATACTAAACCTAAATCAGGCACATCAAGGAACACGTATAAACCTATTGTCCTAATAGCAATCCTTTTAAAGTTTTCTTTAGGCAATCTTTTTCCTCTTGTTAATGTAATTATTTCTTGATTAGCACTATGTCCCACTTTAAGTGTTACAGACTTAGAACAGGATACTCCGGTTGTTCCACAAGGAACATTTTGAATAGAAATATAAAATGTTTCTTCTTTGCTCAAAACACCTTTCGCTAAAGTATAATCACATACACCTTGGAAATTAAATAATTTGCCATCAAATGTTTCATAATGAGAATCACCCCATGCGGAACAAACGCCTGGAAAAAAAAACAAAAAAAAAAAAAAAGAATTAATTGTATAACTTTTGACAATTTAAAATTAATATATCTTAAATAAAATAAAATATTAAATATTCTAAAATGATTACCTGCGCATATTCTGTCCGTACAATTCCATTTTCCGCTTGTACATTTGCAGGTATTACAATCACTTTGTATAATCGATCCCTCTTTATAACTTTTTCCTCCATGATGACAAGGGCATTCTTCTTCTTTGATACAAACGCCATTTATTACATCCAAAACATAACCGGTTTTACAAATGCATCCTGGTTTACAAGTACTACTACTTTCTGTAATTGGTATATGCATATTATGACATGTTTTTGATTGTACTGGCTCACAATCCGTTAATATTAAATTCTTAGTTGCAGAACAACTAACTGATGTATTATTAAATAATTGATATTTTTCAATCTCATTTGATGTAGCAAGTCTGCAATTCCATTTACCACCTGTAAAAAAATAATATTTATATTTATGAAAATTCATCTTCACAATAGTTGTATGTGTGTGTGTAATTTATTAATATACCTGTACAAGTACATAAATCCTGTCCTTTTTGTCCAGGCCGTAATTCTTGATAACCAGCTTTAAATTCAATATTTGAATGAATACAAGGACATTGACCAATTGGGATACATTCACCCATAATATCTAATGTTTGACCTTCAGGACAATTACAACCTTCAACACATTCTTCTTTACAATCTGGATTAAAAGATATGTCACTGCACGATCTAAAAATAATATCATTTTATATATCAAATATATTTTCATTTCACTTTCGATTCATTATAATCCAAATTTATATGTAATATAATCCAAATATATATGTAAGTACCTTCTACAACTACTTCCACAAATTTGATATTCTTGACCTCCAGAGCAATGAATGCTACATTCTTGAATTTCTTGACGCCATAATAATTTTATTCCTGCTTCTGAACAATCCTTTGCATATGCCGATAGCATAGGACAGAAACATGTCTTAATATCAGCTGTACATGCACACATATCATATAAACAATCTTTGTAAAATACTTCAGGTTCAACATACCAATGACAATCTAAAATCGGATTTAATTATCATCATCACTATTATTATTATTATTATTATGTTTGTTTACATATAAATATTATTTTCTATAAATCAAAATAACCAGAAATAACAAAAAGAATAAAAGAAAATTACCAGAAAATATATCTGAATACAATTTAGAACAATATTCTTTTGCATAAACACGCTTTTGTGGATTCAAATCACAAGGATGCATTGGTTCACTATCATGAACATCTAAACATTGTTCATTTGTTTTCCATTTATTAGCAAAGAGAGTTACTATTTTTTCGATATCACCATCTGGCGTTATAAAATCATCTTTTTGATTATTAGAAAATGTTCCACAGAGTCCTCTTGTATTACCTGATAAGTAAAATTAAAAAAAATTATTCTAAAAAAAAAAAAGAAAAAAAAAAAGAAAAGAAAATTAGATATGACATACCATGAAATTCTGCTGGTGCATTAATGTAAACACGTGACATACCATCCCACCAAACTTCTAAACCATTTAACATACGAACCACTACAAATATGCTACTAGCAGCTTGTAATTTTATTCCATTAACAAAAAGTGGTAATTTATTTACATCTTCACCATTGATTACTATTTGCTTATTTTGTTTTAATTTGACAGTATCTTGATTTATTTTTATTGTTACCGTTTTTGTACAAGAAGGTGTATCTGACGTAATGAAGCCTAAATACTAAAGAATATAAATAAAAAAAAAAAAAAAAAAAAAAAAAAAATGTTTTATTTATTTGTATAACTACATAAATGAAATGTGTATGTAATATCTATTTATATAAATGAGTACCAACCTCTGATATTGCTCCAGAGCATGGAACATTCTCACTTTCAATGCTATAATTCTCACCTTTTAACAGATAATATTTACATTTACCCATAAAATCATAGTGTTTACCATCAAAAGTTGTATAATGTGGATCGCCAATGATAGCACATCTAGCAGCACATTGTATTTGTGTGCAAATCCATTTGCCAGAAGTACAAGTACAAGTATTACAATCTTTTGCCACGCTTTCTCCAGGTTGAAATAATTTTCTTCTTAATCTACAAGGACATTCTTCTTGTGGTATACATTTATCTTCATGCATCAAAAAACCTTCAGGACAAAAACAACCTTCTTCGCAATCATCATCATTTATATTAGAATCAATATCAAAACCACAAGAAGGTTGTGCCCTTGGTCCACATTTCTTATATATACGTCCTTTTGTGCATTGCATTGCTATGTAAATAAACATTTTAATATAATAAATATATATATATATTTTTAATAATAATAATTGATATATAAAATAATAAATCTAAATTTGTATCTAATTATATTATTTTGCAAAATATTAATATAGATTTATTTTAATTACAATGATTACTTACGACAAAAATTCTCATTTCTCCAGCCGGACAAAGGAACAATACCTTTGTGAGCACATTGTCTTACATAAACATTCATTGTATCGCACGCGCATATCCTTCTATCTAAATCATTACAAGTACAATAATCCCAGATACAAGCTAATTTCATATCTGAAATCTTTAATGTACTTGAACAACTTCGAAATTTATTATCTGACAATAATTTTGTACAAAATTCATCAGCTTCTTGAGCATATTCTGATATGCAAGAATGCTCTACTTTTGGATATTCATTACATGTTTCTAGAAAAATAATGTATATATATATATATATAAATATAATAAATTATATTTAATATGTATTTTCATAATTAAGAATATCCAAACTCACCGCCAATATTTTCAACTTGCCAACTATTTGCTAATACTTCAATATTAATCGGATGGTTCCCAGTTTTACCTATCAAATCATCTCTAGCATCGCCATTCATTCTTCCGCACAAACCTGCTGTTCTATTCCACATAGTTTCAGATGCGTCTATCTGTAATAATAGCCCTCCATCCCATTTCAATTTGACTCCTAATGAGTCTAAATAAACAATAATGAAGTGTGCTGACATATCAACACGTAAGCCTGGCAAACGAACTGGTATTGGAAAAGATTTTTTAATGTTACGAAATTCAGGTATATCCCTCTCATTCCGTGAAAGAATATATTCCTTTCCACCAACGAAAAGTTCAATAATTCTAAAGCAACGATTTTCCATTCTGCAGGTTGGACTATTTCGTACAGTTATCGTTAAAACAGCATTGCTCATCTCTTGCAACATAATGTGACTGCAATTATCTTCAAAACTAAAAATTTGATCGTCAAAAGTTTTATAATGTGTACCACCCCAAGTAAAACAAGTCTTTGGTTCAGGTCGTTTCGCTTCAATAAGAACATAGTTATTATTCAATGACCCATATATATCCTAAAAAAAAATATATATATATGTATATTTATATACATTGCTTAATTTTTAAGCTATTTTTTCTAGCAAAATATTAAAATATATTTACCTTTATCATTTGGTCACCTCTAGATATTGGAAAATCAATGGTATTATTTTCCACGGTGGATATAAAATTACTATTAATGGACCATGTATGATTAGACTCATAGGCAGTGAAAATATCTATATTATTATCATCTTTACATTGAGGAATTGGCTGTGGTAAGAAAACTCCTGTATCATAATTACAAGTATATCTAGCTGCTGGTAAAAATTCAAAATTTGTGCCAAGTGGACAATTTAATGTACAGGAATTTATATTCTCTGAGCTAATACAATAAATACCACCATTGAAGTTCAGTTTTTTATTATTACAGACATCCTGTGCTATAAAAAAAAAAAAAAAAAAAAAAAACATTATATACAATTAATGTAAAATATTACAAATTGTGTATATTTATGGAATTAATTTTTTACTTTAAAAATAATTATTATTAACATTTTATAAAAATGTTAATTTTTTACTTTAAAAATAATTATTATTAACATTTTATAAAAATATAAAAAATTCTTACAATATTGACATTGAGGTCCTCTGAATTCTTGTGGACATAGACATACATTTGTTGGAAGACATTGACCACCATTCTGACACGGTGGATTGCAAATAGCTATAAAATTAAATTAAAATCTAAATATAAAAATCTGTATATTAAATATATAGAAAATATTTAAAATAAGTATATATAACAAATAATACAATCTTTTGGAAACTTACGTATGCAATCTGGAATTGATACCCAATCTGTCCTAGTTGGTACCCAATTACCATTTTTACAAACCAGATTGGCAACTGCCGACCCATCTGGATATACAAAATTTTCCATACAAGATATAGTACAAAATCTGAAAGTAAAATTTATATATAAATATTTTCTTTTTAATAAATGAATACAAATGAAGTACAAGTCACTTACTTAGAATTACAATGTTTATAAGAATTAAGAACACGTGGTACAGAATCCATACATGGTTTATTTTCAAATTGGCATTGTGGGCCAGAAAAATTTTCAGGACAGTTACATTGATGCGGTGCAATGCAAATTCCACTATTTTGACAATTGGGCATACATATTGCTGAAATAAAAAAAAAAAAAAAAAAATATATTGTAACTATTACATTATCATTATCTATATAAAATATAAATTTTATAGAAAAAAAAAAACCAATTATATCAATGATATATTGAAAAAAAAAACATACGTTGGCAATGTGGTATTGTACTCCATTCTGTACCAACAATATCCCACTTTGCATCATTACATATTATAGCCAATTGACTTAGTCCAATTGGAAAAATATAATCATATTCACAGCTGGCAATACATCCACTACGAAGAATAATATATTATAAATAACTTCCCATTTGTTATTACATTGTCATATGATAAATATAATATATATATTTGCCATTTAAAAGCATACCTGTCTATAGAACATTTTATTTTCCCATTAATTGGTGGATCTGGACTTTCAATACAACCACCAGCATATACTCCCTTTCTTTCAACTTTCTTAGTTTTGACATTTTTATGAGCTACATTTCTAAATAAATAAATTTTATTTAACTATTATATTTAATTATCATGTTGTAAAATATATAAACAAATTAAATGAGTTAAATTGCAAAAGAAAAGAATAATAAAAAAGGATTTTCATTCTACAGATACTGACTTTTTATTTTGAAAGGATTTTGTAGGTCTATCTTCTTGTACTGATATACTCGTAGCAGTTATTACTGCTATTGAAACTAGTATTAAATGCCAAAACAACATTTCAATAAAAATAATCAAAATTTTATATTCATTATATGAGATGAAAACTAATTAAATTATGCAACAACAGTACACACCAGTAAGTAGTCTTTTTTAATAGTTATGATAATACTTCACTTCTTTTATATACCTACCTCTAAAAGGAAACGGATAACTGATAAATGACCATTTATAACCATTGCTAACATCCTGACAAATCAAAAGATTAAAAATTATGTCACGAAAGTAGAACAAATAATAGATAAATAATTACTATATATAATCATTATTTTTATCCTTATGCAATCCTATTAAGAAAAACAAAACCATTAGTAAACGTATCGCTTTATTTGATTTACAAACTATTATTATCTCTTATATTATCATCATATTTGTGTTAATTTAGATTATTTTATAATTTAACAATATAAATCAAATCCATCCATGTCTCTCTCTCTCTCTCTCTCTTTCTCTCTCCCCCTCTTTCTATCTCTATCTCTCTCTTACACTATAATTATTCGTATTTATGTGATTCATTATGGTCGCTAATTAGGTAGATAAAACAATATTGAAATACCACAACGGATATTCTTATCAAATAATTATGACCATTTAATTGCTAATAGAGTAACACTTCGTATTATCACTCTTGATATTGGTAGAATGACTGCTTTAAATTAAATATATATATATATATATATCAAAATGTTTTCTTTGAAATAATAAAAACATGGAATAAATTCTGAAAGTAACAAATATTCTTAAACATTTTTTATTATGTCATTATTATTATTATTATTGTCGTTGTATTGAATAATACTGTATAACATATTAACCTATTTTTTAAAACAATATTATAGAAAAGCACTTAAATTTATAAATTAGTACAATAATAGTTATTATTCTTATAAAAGCGTATTTAATATGTTGTTAGAAAAAATATATGTAATCTCTTTTTTCATATAGAAAATAACAAAATACAAACCTATCTTTTTTCTATTCCTTATTTTAATGATAATTTATCAGATACTTGACTTCTAGATTCATAAGCTGTTAAAATAGAAGTTAATATATTTGAAGTATTACGATAATTCTTTAAAATCAATTGCTCGGGTTCAGAATATTTTGAATGCCATATTTCATAATATGCATCACTAGAAATTTCATTCAAGTGAGTGATATTAAATTCTTCTTTTAATGCAATTTTCCATACCTACAATTAATAATAAATAAAAATAAATTTTATGATATATGCAATGTAATAAAATCTATAAATAACTATATTCATATGAATAAATACTTTTAATTATAAAATAAAAAGAAAAAAATATATATGTATATATAAAAAAAATAAGTAAATTATTGATCCAATAAATCTTACATCTTCTTCAGGTAATGATGTAGGAGCACGTTTATTTCCAAAAACTCCTTTCTTAGTAAAGACATGTAAATTGTATAACAAATAATTAAAGGTGAACATTTTATCAGCTTCAGTAGCACTGAATGTCACAGACATAGAAGAGCAACATTCTTTTTGTGGAGGATATAAAGCATGCGTCCAATAACTACCAGGTTTTGCAATTCCCCACAATAAATTATTTAAAGCATAACCATGAAAAGTTCCCCTTAAATATTCATCCCTTGTATCCATAGGAAGAATACCCATAGATGATAGATGTTTTCCTGTACATAATATTAAAATATATACATATAAAATATACATATAATTATTATTCATTTTTAATTAATTTATTTACCAAGATAATAATCCTCTTTTTTCCAATATTTTCCACCAGCAGCACATTTTTGTGACGTATTAAACATTTCTATCATTTTTTTAAGTGACCCTTTGCTTAGTACATAACCTGCTTGAGCAACATTGTACGGTTGACCCCACATTACAACGGCATGGCCCAAATAATAATTTTCTTCATAGTTTAACGGAGCAACTATATAACGTAAGTTCTCCAAGATTACCATCATATCATCTTTTACAAAAAGTATCCATTCCTTGACCTCATCATCTTTCCATATATAATTCATAATTTCACATAAAAAATGCCAAGAAGATTGAAATTTTATAGTAAAATTTATAATTGGTATTTTGGAATCTTGTATACGTTGTCCAAAAAAATATATTCGATTGCAATGACTACCCCAAGTATCTTTTATCGATTTTGCTAATTTTACTTTTTCCACAAAAACAATACATGTAATAAATATTTTAGATTTTAACCAATCCGATTCCAATGTTACAAGTTTTTGCGATATATTATCTGATTTTGGTTCATATAAATAACGATCCATATCAATTGCATTTCTTTGCAAATTATATGTTGCAAACCACTTATTGTATGATACATTTTCTAATCCCTTTGTCCAATTACTTTTGGCCCAATTACGAAATTTAATTCCTCGAGAGAGCAAATTTATAGGCGTCATCCATACTATAGATAAATCATCAGAATAATGTTGATATTGCCACTTTTTCTCATTATATATAGCACTTTCATTAACATAACTTCCTATGAAGTAAAATAAAGAGGCTAGAAAAAAGCCAATTCCAAATCCAATTAGAAATGTTGATTTACGTTGTAATGGATAGAATGACATGGTAACAACAAAATTGTTATTTAGCTGAAAAAACATAAATTTCTATTTACAAATATTTTAACAAAGTCATCAAAGTCTATCACAAAATTGTATATATAATCAAGGATATATGAATTTAATGGAATAATAACCTTTTAGTCAATGTTAATGTCAATCCATCTGGTTGTATGTCACAGAATATATATATAAAATACAATTGCAAATAATAATTTCTGACAGCATCATGTAACTGAAACTTAAAAATGATTACGTTTATTTTAAACCGGTTTAGTATGAATCATACACAAAGTAGGGCCAATTAATCAATTAATAATCATAATAATTGAAAGTTATTACTCAATATATAAATTACAGTTATAAACTTATTACGTCTCATTAAAAATTTCATTCTTTGATAAATGAAAAGATTACTTACAATAACAAATACAAATATCTATTCGTTCTAATCTTTTCAATTTCATATCATTACCAATCATTATTAGTCTTATTTATGTATCAAACATATAAGTCGTATCCAAGCAGATTATCCAAACTTTTATATACGTAAAAAAGAGTAGCCTACAACATCAACTGTGTACTTATAAAGCTAGATGGCGCAGTGATATATTAATGTAGTTTCCTTATTTGAATGTGTATGTTAATATTCATCGCAAGTACGTCACAGGAACATCTGTTATGTTAAATATATGTAAGTATTGTGCATATATATATATACATATATATATATATATTTATAAACAAGATGATTATTGGGAACAAATCTTTATTTATGAATATTATCATCATTGCAAACGATATGTATGACACGTGACATAATTATGTTTGCATGCTTATAATAGCATTTTCAAACAATTCATTATTAATTCCATGAATTAGTATGTACAATGAATCCAAACATAAAGTTTATGATAATTAAAATCTATAATAATAGCTTTTCTTTCCCAAGATAAAAAAATAAAACTTGCAATTATAACTGCATGTTTGCAGTCAGTATTCTATATTTATCTATATGGTCAATTAAAAAAAAAAAAAAAAAAAAAAAAAAGAAAAAAAAAAGAAGAAAAACAAACAAACAAACAAAAAGGAGAGAAAAAAAAGGACAATAGTATTCTTTAATAAGGCAATTATGTTATCACATGACTCACACATTCATAAATATCAAATATAAACAATTTTACATCCTTTTACAAACCATTGCCTATGCAACATAGGAACCGATATCCTTCAGTCATTAACCTAAAATCTCATGAATATTTTTCCTGATCAAAAGCCAGGTAAAATCTTATTAATGGTATTATATCACTTCTTACTCTTGAATTTGATATGGTGTTGTTTTTTTTTTGTTTTTTTTTTGTTTTTTTTCTTTTTTTTTGTTTTTTTTTTCGTTTTGTTTTAATATATATGATTAATATAATTTATAAACGCATCATATCAGAAATTGCATTAATTTTAATAAGTGTGAATCCAGTGCATTTACTCAGAGTTATGGCAATGCTTAGAAGAAGGATTCTCCTTCTAGGGATCTTACATATTAAATTAAAATTATAAATATATTAAGGAGTCCTAGGATTCACGAATTACTAAAATCAATAGCAGAAGATAATATGGGGACGGAGATGTATTGACAAAACAAAAATGTTCTTATTTACCACAGTCTATTAGGGCACTTGGTACTTTTAACGTCATGCCGACAACTTTGACTTTCTTCATCAAAAATAGTACCTTCTTCACAGACAAAGCGAAAATCTAAAACCTGCTTTGGAGTAAAACCAGGAGAGCAGTAATGAAATAGTCGACAATCTCTCACGTCACCATAAAATCTATACATTTCTCTTTCCAGGCAATTAAAGCTGCCATATATTTTTGAAATGGAGAATGACTTATCTTTCAATCGCCGAGTCGTTTCTAATAATGGAATTTTATCCACATTTTCAATTATAGTTGAACTAGGTGTTGAGATTGGATGATTATTAGAATGTATGTTTTCAGTTGTTGTAGCAACTGTTACATCATTATGATAATAGCCGGTAGTCACAGAAGTTTTAATTTCCATTGTCTCTGTATGCTTCTTTTCATCTATGTATTCTTTATCTATTACAGTAGGAATAACTGTTGGTATAGTTGATATATCCATGGTGTCTTCATTTATTATATCTCTTGTAATTGTACTTGTTTCTGTAGTATCTGAATTGTTATTACTTGTATCACTGTTTAAAGAAGTAACATCTGTTACTGTAGATAATGTTGATAGTTTTGTTGATGGATATGAAGTGAAATTTTCAATATTTGAATTTAAAAATTGTGAATCTGTACTATCAGTGGATGATCCAACAATTTGTGTTGCACTTAAATTTTCTACGTATTTCGTTGTCGTACTTTCAATATTATTTAATTCTTCGCTCTTTTTTATAGTGCTCGTAGGCATAGTAGTAGGTGGTCTTCGAGTTGGTAAAGTTATTTTCCTAATAACTGGCTTTGGTACTAACTCATTATAAGATTTTGGCGGTTTGGCTGGTTTTGGATTAAATAGAGGTAGTCTCGACTTTATGATCACTGGATTTGGTGTTGTTGTTGGAGGAATATAATTGTAATTTTTTCTAAGTGAAAAAGGCTTGAAAAGATTTGGTACAGAACGAGTAGTTGTGATTGGAGTTGTTGTTGGTAAAGTTGTAGTTGATGTAGTCGTTGATATAGTCGTTGTTGGTACAGTTGTTGTTGGTACAGTTGTTGTTGGTACAGTAATTGTTTGTACAGTTGTTGGTAGAGTTGTTGGTATAGTTGTTGATACAGTCACTGTTGGTACAGTTATCGTTGGTATTGTTGTTGTCGTTAGTAAAGTTGTTTCTGGTGGTAAAACCGTTGTTATTGATGCTAAAGATGTTACTGATAATGTAGTTGATGACATTGTTGATGATATCAATGTTGATAATGTTAATGGCTCTATTGTACTCTTTGAAATTGGTACAATAGTCATTTGTTGTTCATTATTTTCAATGAATTTAGCAAACTCTTTAGTGTCCTTTTCTTGTATTAATCCTTCTTTTTCCATTTTAATATTATCCATTTTAATATAATCTATATTCTTTGATAACTTTTCATTAATATTTACAACTTTAATATCTTTTTCAATCTTATCGTCATTTGGATTCTCAGTATTATTCATTAGAGACTCTTGTTCCTTATAATTATGCGGCTCATAATTATCATCAACATAATCTTGTATAGCAGGTTCAACAGAGACAATATCTTTTTCTGTATTACTTTCTGTTTTACTCATTCTTGGTAATTCATCAATAAATTTTAAAACGCCTGTCGTACTGTCTTCCTGTTCAATCAATTCAGAATTTTCCACTTCTGCAGAATTAGTTATAGTTTCATACGACTCTGTTACTTGTTCATGATTGTCAGATTCTATCGAAGCTGTAAAATCTTCTATACTAACAGATTCTTTATAGTCGTCTATATTATCCCAGGTATAATCTGATTGATTCATAGGATAATCATATTCAATGATATCTTCATTTAAAACTGTACTTTCTATATCTTTAATCGTAGAATTTTCATGCAATTGAAATTCTTCTTTATTTGTATCTGTAATATTTTTATGTTTACTTTTATGATAAACTTCTTCAGACGAATAATTTTCTTTCAATTTCATTTTTGTTCGATCATGAGAATGTTTTTTACTTTCTAAATGTTCACGTTCATTCTCGTCAGAAATTTCACTTGAATTTTTCTCAAATTCTTTATCCTTACCATTCACCGTTGATACGTCATTTGTAGTTTGATATTGTTCCATTGAAATCTCTTCTGTATAAGAATTGACTTTTGTATTAGTGACATTTATTTTTTCTTCAGAATTTTCTAAAGAAATATACGTTGCTTCCGTAGTTTCACCATTTTCTTTATTAGATTCATCTTTATTTTCTAGACTTTCATTCGATGATTCTAATGTTTCCTGTTTATCACTTGGCAATTGATATTTACTAGAATTATTTATTTTCCCTAAATTGTCTACATTCGTTTCTTCGGAATCATATTTGACTACATTATTAATTTGCGTTAATTTTTTCCCAACATTTTCTTTATTAGATGTTATATCCTTTACAAATTTAGAACTATATTTTATCGTAGAATCGATTGCTTTTACATCTCGTATATTAGATTTATTAGAATCATAATTATCTATCTGTTCGTTAAAATTTCTTTCAAAATGAGAGGTAGATGTATTTGTCGATAAGTGTCCTTCAGAATCTTCAGAATCGATAATATCAATCTCACTGTCATATTCTTTTTGATCCTTTCTTTTTGCAGACATTTTTCTTCTAGATATTCTCGAATGAAGTTTCTTTGTATGAATATCAGTTTTAGATGTATCAACGATTTCGGTAGTAGCAATTATATCTTCCATCATTCTCGAAGAAATTATTTCTTCGTTATTTGATTTTTTATTATCAATTTTATCTGAATTATTTTCCATTTCATCTTCCTCTTCATCGTCATACAAATAATCTTTATTATCATTTATTATTTTATCTTTTGAATTATCATAACTTGTTTTTATTTCTTGTTCGTCTTTATCTTCTTCTTTTTTATCCATTAACAAAATACTAGAATTTGTAACAATACTCAGTGATTTAGCAATTTTATTTGTTTTATTTTGTTTTTTATCTACATTTTTATTACTATCCTTTTCCAAGGTAAATACATCACTATTAGTGATATGTTTCATTCCAATATCAGAAACAATTTCAATTTCTCTTTCCTGTTCATTTTTATCCAATTTATCTGTATTGTTATATGAAATCATCTGTGAATCATCAACATTTGCAGTTTCAGTAATATTACTATCCAAAAGCCATGTTACCTCAAAACTATTATCATCGTTTGTATTAGTATTATTAATTGATTCAGTTAACTCAGTTGTTGCATCTAGATTGGAATTTGTTTCAGAATCTACATATTCATTAAGATCCAATACTTCTATATCATAAGTATGAATATTATCTACATTTTCATCAGATTCTTTTTCAACACGTTCAGATATTTTTTCATTCTGATTATTTTTCTCCTCTTCCTCTTCCTCCTCCTCCTCCTCCACCTCTTCCTCCTTCTCCTCTTCCCCTTCCTCTTCCTCCTGTTCTTCCTCTTCCTCCTCCTCTTCCATCTCCTCTTTTTCTTCTTCTTCATCTTGTTCATCGGAATTTAAATTTATATGACGAGAAGCTTTAGTTTCTAAATCTTCAAAAATATGATCATTATTAATT
>NC_140830.1:1842500-1972500 GCF_050613455.1 Vespa mandarinia
AAAAGAAGAAAAAAAAAAAAAAAAAAAAGAAAAAGAAAAAAAACGAAAGAAAAAAAAACCATAAAAAAGAAAAAGAAATAGAAATAATTACTTAATTGTATGTCACACATACATTCATATATTCACATTGAAAAATTGAATTCTCTTGGTATGTGTAGAACATTCGCGATGCATATGCAACATATGCAACGAATGCTCTATATCAACTCGCGTGAAAGGCAAACGGTAGCACAAGATATTTCCTTTGATTCGTTTTAATTAAGAAACGCTCGAGATAGCGATCAACTCTTCGATGGAAAATAATATTATATCTCGTTTTTACTTATGCATTAAGAATAGAAATAATATATCTGATTTTACTGAATATAATTTTTATAAATCATTATACTTATTTTTCTTTCTTTTTTTTTTCTTTTTTAAAAAAAAATTTCGATTCTTCATATTTATGTATATAATCCTATATACTTTCCAACATTTTTCTCATATCTATAGAATAATTATATAACGTCGAAATTAGAAATTTTTTTTTTCTTTTTTTTTTTTACAATAAAAATCGTACAGTTGTTCATTCTAATACGATTATACCATACGATTATACAATAGCAATTATAAAAAAAAAAAAGAAAAAAATCCAATATGAAAAATTAAAAAAGATACAGGTAAAACACATAAGTCCTGTGAATTTGAGAGATTCAATGTATTTATGAAAAATATCAATTCGTAAATTATTATCGTATAAATAATATGGAAATTTTCATACATATAAGTATCATATACTCTTCCTCTTGTTAATCATCACGATCATTTAAATTCAGCTCATTACAATAGGTTCAATGAATGACGTAAGATGTAAAAGAGAAGAAAAAAAAAAGAAAAAAAAAAATAAAGAAGAAGAAGAAGAAGAAAAAAAAATAAGAGTCAGCGTTCCGTCGTTATTCATTAGTCGACAAATGATACACCAGTCCTCTTAGAGAAGTATCTCCACGCGTACTTCTTCTATGCGAACGAATGAATTTCTGTATTTCCTGGCTTAGCATCTATGAATTGTAAGAAGGAAAGTAGTAACGTTTGAGTTAAGCTATGAATTGCGAGAAAACGTAGTGAACCGTGACGAAATTTCCTCGGTAAGAAAATTCTCTTGCGGAAAAAGCGACTTTCTGGTTAACTTGTGATATGCAAAAAAAAAAAAAAAAAAAAAAAAAAAAAGAGAAAAAAAAAAGGAAAATTAGAATATGTCCGCGTGAAAGGTTCGCAGCAAAAGCTGCAAACGTGGGGCGACATTTCACGTTAGATTTTTATTTCCACGTAATAACCGATGATTGAAAATCTTTCGTCTCTTAGGATCAACGTACGAATTATACTGTGTGCGATTTATATTATATATTGAGTATGAAATAAAAAAGAGAAGGAAACGAACGTCTCTCTCTCTCTCTCTCTCTCTCTCTCTCTCTCTCTCTCTCTCTCTCCCCCCTGCTCTCTCTCTCTCTCTTTCTCTCTCTCTCTCTTTATCTATCTCTCTTTCTCTTTCATGGTGTGATATTTGTTCTCATGGATAAATAACTCAATACGAACCATGCGTTGCTATTTTCATTTCTAACGAAGAGAAATTGATATTGCCGAACGACGAGAAATTCCCATTGTATTTCGTTAGTTAAACATTAATTAGCACTGGCCTAGATAGCGTGAAATTTTTCATAGGAAACGCGATGTGATAGATTCGATTCATAACGATGTCAAATATGAGAGTCAATGGAAATAAAACAATAACCCCGTACGCGTGCAAACAAAATTATAATATTCGAAATCACAATAATAATAGCATTGATATATGTATGTTTACCTATCATAATTTTGGATCTTTTATATAAATTAAATGAGAAATTCCTGTGCGATATATATATATATATATATATGTATATGAATAAACAAATTATCTATACTAAAAATCCTATTATCATTCAAATGAATACCGTGCCCGTTATATACTCGTTCTAACGTATAGAACCTGATGATTAAATCCTTACCCTGATATTCCCGGAAGCCCGATTACCCGGCTCTTGATTCACCGTAACTCCGATTATCTGGACAGACAACAACATGCAAATCTTGTAATCGAATGTACAAAGTTCGAAAATAATTATGCTAAATGAGAAAGTGTGAGATTTCAAAAGTGAAAGTTTATTCAAAATAGAGTTCACTCCGAGAGAAATAGAGAGAAAAAAAGAGAGAGAAAGAGAGAGAGAAAGAGAGAGAGATAAAGAGAGATCCCAATTTGTTAAATTCTCTAAATAAAAATAATTTTCCCGCGAAATTATCTCTCTTATCAATATATATATACATACATACATACATACATACATATATATATATATATATATATATATATATATTAATTATTATTAATATTCGTCGTTCTGTTGTATGTGCATGCGTGCATGCATCTCTTCTATCGCATTGATAGAAGTTTGAAAGATTATAGAAATCATTCGTTGTTATGGATAAGAATGAATGAATGAATGAATGAATGAATGAATGAATGAATGAATGAATGAATGAAATGAAAAAATGAATGAAAATGAAGCGAAGCAAAGAGAAGGCTAGGGAAGGGTGGGAGGAGTGGAGGAAAAAAAAGAAATAAAAAAATATTATCACGAAATAACCTAAATGGTTTACGAGCTTCTACTAATATATTTGTCCATTTCGTTCTTCCCAAGTTCAATCGCGCTAAACTCGCGTTGTTACTTGCATGTTCGAAAATAGTAACGCGCGTCACCAAGGTTTGCCATCCGGTATGAGACCGGTTTAAGGATGAAACTAACGATACCGAAGCCTTTCATTCCTTTGGAAGGTCGCTTCAAGGATGAAAGTAAAGATAGAAGATCGTAGAAAAGTAGTGTACTACGGATAAACCATAAATTGATTGGCTGCCAAACAATCTTTCTTTTTTTTTCTTTTTTTTTTTTTTTTTTTTTTTTTTTTTTTTCAAATAAACTTGACTAAAACTCAAAATAAATTCGAAATTGTAATTATAATCTTGATCTTAATCTTTTTCATAAGATGATTTAACGAATGACATCAGTTAATAAAAAAACCAACATTAATTCGAACGTTTTTAAATGTAACGAACGATTAGATTAAAATGAATCTAAGAAGTATAAGAGAAAAGAAAAGAAAAGGAAAAAAAAAATAAAAAAATAAAAAAAATACAACAAAAAATGAGAGTGCCTTTCGAACTCGTCGTCGTTATCGTCGTCATCGTCATCGTCGTTGATTCTTTTTTCTTTTTTGTTGTTTTTTTTTTTTTTGTTTTTTTTTCTTTCTTTCTTTCTTTTTTTTTGCTCGCGTATAACGTAATTATTCGGCCAACGTGAGAGAGTGAAATTAAGATCGTGACTGAGTAATGTGCGTCTTACGTGACTTCGGCACCAAAGAGACACGCTTCGAAAGGTCTAACCGCATCCTTGCGCCCGGAGTCACGCGATTACATAAGGAGAAAAGTCAGTAGAGAAAGAAATGTTCAGAGTACGTGTCTATATATATATATATATGTGTGTGTGTGTGTGTGTACGTATATAAATATATATATATAGATAGAACACTGATTTTGAATCAAATAGTAGATATATGCGAATGGTAGATCAATAAATTTTATTAAGTTCCCTTCTCTTCTTAACGATCGCTAAAACATTGTTAGAATGAACGTCATTTGATACATGTATGCATATATATATATATATGTGTGTATATATATATATATACACACATGTTTAAAATATATGTTTCTTAATCTAATCTATAAAAAAAAAAAAAAAAAAAAAAAGATAATTAACAAGATAAAAATAATAAAACAATAAATCTTAATTAACGTATCGATGATAAATCCGATGATGCTTATTAGATTTATATTAATTCCAAAAGTTATCGAAAATGAACGTAAGTCAAATGAATTCGAATAATATAACTCAAAGAGATCGTGAGTGACTCTCATTAAACTGATCATATCTAATCCATTGATCTACAAACATTTTACAAAGAAGAAAAAGAAAAAGAAAAAAAAAACATATCGATGATATTGTTTAGATAAAATATTATACATGATTATTAGGTTCGTAGTAACGCAGAAGTCATTGAACGAACATAATCAATTCGATAATAATTTATGAGGTGTGGCCTTCGGTCTCTCTAATCATATATATTGTTTTCTCGTTTCGAACGACTCTCGTTTCTTTCTTACAGCTAGAATTATTTACAAGAATTAGTATCGATTAACAATGAACATATTATCCATCGATTTGTCAAATCCAATGGATAGATCATTAAAACGATCGAATAGTTATTAAAAATATCGTGTAATATCGTTTTGCCTTACCCTGTAGTAGAAGTCCATGCAGCGCAAAGTTCATGGCTGCGCTATAATCGAATCCTTCGACCTATAAAATAAACAAAAAAAAAAATAAAAAATAAAATAAATCAAAATAAATAAATGAAGAAAAAAAAACAAAAAAAAAAACAAAAAAAAAAAGAAAAGAAAGAGAGAAAATGTCGGTAAAAATTATTACGAACATTCTAATGTGCATTCTAATGTACATATACTTATATGTATGTGTGTGTATACCTAAAAATTACTCCGAAAAAAAAAAAAAAAAAAAAAAAAAAATAAATAAATAAATAAATAAATAAATAAATAAAAAAGAAAATAATCTTGGTAGTTTACAAAGAATGTTCTTTGGATTATTTCGACAATTTCCTTTTCTTTCTTTCCCTCTTTCTTTTTTTTTCTTTCTTTCTTCCTTTTTTTTTTTTTTTTTTGGCTGTCCACTTAAAAGTCTCTGGCAAATGTGGAATTATTCACGGGTATACCGTGATTTGAATTGAACAAGGAACGTGACCTGAAATCGTTTCAAACGAAAGCGACGTAGTTGATTTGTTGCTTCGCCTCTCGTCAAGAAACATCGGAAATTTTTGGACATGTATGAGAATATATATATATATATATATATATATATAAAAGAGAGAGAGAGAAAAAGAAAAAGGAAAAAAGAAAAAAGAAATTTGTCGGAAAAATTCCTTTCGAGGATTATTTCGCTTCGACGATTTCCGGCGTAATCTCCCGACGTCTTATTTTCCTTATTCGTTACTTTTTTTCTTTTTGTTCTTTTATTTTTTTTTTATTTCTTCTTTTGTTCCTAACAATTGTTCTTCTCTTCTTTTCTTTTTTCTTTTTTTATTTTATTTTATTTTTATTTTTTTTTATTTTTTTCATTTTTTTTTATTTCGACGTATTACCGAATAGTTTAAAATAAAATAAAGTGGTGAAAGTAGTTATTCGCTAGCTAGCTCGCTTGCTAGCGGGTACAATCGGTCGATGAGAGTAACTATGATTTAACGATGACAGGGATTAAGCAATCGTTTCAACCTTCTTAAACTCTCCCATCGTTGAAGTTGTACGATTAAAATGAATCCTCTAAAGTGAAACCATCCTGAAAGTGATATCTAAATAGATTTTATTTTCATAAAAGAATTGAAAAGGAACACATTATTTATTTAATTCTTAAAATGTATAAATATAAATTTATGACGAATAGAAAAAAAAATTTTATATAATTAATCGTGACGTATATAGAGAAAGATGAAAAAGAAATATAAAAAAAAAAAAAAAAAAAAAAATGGTAAGAAAAACGCGATCCGTTATGTTTCGTTATCTCTTTTTCTTTTCTCCCCGTTTTTCTAATTTTAATTTTTTCATCTTTTTCTTTCTTTTTTTTTTCTTTTTTTTTTTTTTTGTCAACTTCTTTAACTCACGAAGTTGATTTCACTTTGTATTGAAGCGCAGCGCAACACGTGTGAAAGAGAAAGGCGTTTCCACATCTTGTGCTTGATACCAGAATAGTACTTACTTATACTATTCAAACGAAATTTGTACATACTTTATGAGCCGATGGCTCATAGAATAAAACACGTTCAAACACTATTACTAATCTATGTATTCAACAATAATCGCTATCAATTTGAATACACAAATGTAATCTATAAGTGTGGTCCTCGAAACATCACCAATACATATAATAGTTAACTGCACGGCAGAAATGTTCCTTTACGAAAGCTACTCACGTTTGATGTTGCTGGCTTCTTTTACCGGCGGTGTAAATAATGAAATACCGAAGGTTAGCGCATAAACACGTGCATGCGTTGTTATCCGTCATTTTAAATGTCAAGTTCAAAATATTAAGGACACGACGGTGATATTAAAATAAATAAACTTGATATTTATTTAAAAGTATATCGAAAAAAAAAAGAAGAAAATATAAAGAACAGACGATCAAAAAAAAACATTGAACCTATCACATGAGAAACACGAAGAGAGAGAGAGAGAGAGAGAGAGAGAGAGAGAGAGAGAGAGAGAGAGAGAGAGAGAGAGATGTCGCGTAGTTAGAAAATTTGCATTACGCTTTCACTGCTCTAAAAAAAAAAAAAAAAAAAAAAAAAAGAAAAAAAATATATATATATATGTATATACATATATATAGCATCGTACACACGTATTCGTTTTCTCCAGAAAGCAATTGATTCTCACGGCGATATTTGGAGTCATCCATACGTAAAAAGCGGCACATCGTCCGCGATTTGTTTCGAAGCAGCTATCAACAGTAACACGACGACAACGACGACGACGAGGACAACGACGACAACGACGACGACAACACGGCTTTCCCCCGATTCTGTGTCGTGAATGAAAGATACGTGTTCGCTGGAAAGCGCCGCATTGCGCCGCGCCTTTTAACCGACTATATTTATCAAACAAATGTAACGATGAGAAAACAGAAAAACTCTTATTGCAACTAACTGAGTTAATTACAAATGCATAGTTTCGATTAACGATTTCTACTATATTACGATTATTATTATTATTAATATTATTATTATTATTATTATTATTATTATTATTATTATTATTATTATTATTATTATTATTATTGTTATTATTATTATAGATTTCAATTATATATTTTCTATATACTTTTATATCATAATTATCTAATTATAATTTTAAAAAAGAATAAGAAAGTATATCTTGTTTTCGATTTATTGTGTATTGCACAATAGCTATTAGTAATAATAATATATCTAACCATATGGGGGATGTCCAATTATTTTTGTAATATCACAAGAGTAAGTACATCGCAAATATTGTTTCGTTAAAAGAAACATAAAGAGGTGAGTATCTACGTATCCTAAGTATGTACGTATTCTAAGTATATATATGTATCTATGTACGTACATACATACTTCTACCGAACGATCTTCTTTGATCACTAATTACATGTTGCAATTCAACGAATTCGGACGTTTAACGTAAACAGTATCATCCTTGACACACTTTGCGCTACGCTAAAGAAAAAAAAAAAAAAAAAAAAAAAAAAAACGAAATACATCGATCGACTGACTAATAATGCGTGAGTTAGCTTCCAAGTAGTTGAGTGGATCATTAAAAAATAAAAAAAAAAAAAAAGAAAGGAAGAATAAAATGAAATAGATAAAAGAAAAAAAAAATGAAAATGAAAATGCGCATATCGAGATACGGAAGTATATTTCCAATGAAGAAAAAAATCGCGTTATTATTATTAATAAAATAAGAAAAGGAAAAGAAAAAATCGCGCAATTATATCAGTAAGATAAGAAAGAAGAAAGAAGAAGAAAAAAAAAAAAAGATATCGCGTAATTATATTAGCAAGAAAAGAGAAAAAAAAAATATATATATATATATATAATTTTGTTTCGCGACACCCAATTTAGAATTAAAGCAACTAGAAACGTTCATAATCGGCAGTGCCTCAAGCGCATCCTGAACTTTCTAAACCTATCACGGTTGCAGCAATGCGATCGTCCAATCGACCATAGCAGTTCATTCCCTTTCATGGTGAGTCACGACCGTCTTCTTCTTCTTCATCTTTTTCTTTCTCTCTTTTCCTCCTCCGCCTTCTTCACCTCATCTTGCGCATCTTCATTTCTAAGAAAACTATTTTCCAAATCCATATTAAAGTGATCATCCACTGATTATAATCAGACATATCTTAACGTATATCATGAATACGATACGATCTTGTTCACGATTACGTTAACGTAACAAGACAGACATTTTCTTATTTCCGTCTCATCAATCTGTTATATCAACTTTATATCAACGTACTATACAATCATGAATTGCACGTCGGTAGTCATAATGTACATTAGTAGCGGTCATGAACGGTCATGAACAATCAACTATTTCTTCACTATCATATTCGATCTTAACACATATATATATATACCCATACACATACATATACACACACACAGAGAGAGAGAGAGAGAGAGAGAGAGAGAGAGAGAGAGAGAGAAAGAGAGAGTCTAACATAATTACCACAAATACTAATTAATCGTGTTAATTACATTAAGTTAATGACATTAAGTTAACTAACCAACAACTTTATTGTACCAATTATAAAAAGTGACTTCGTTGAAACTGTTTTACTTTTCGTTCTTTCTTTTCTCCCTTCCTCTCCTCCTGTCCCCTCCCCACTCTCTTCCACCCTCAAAGTAATAAATCAACGTCCGAATTACGAGTAAAATAGCTTCTTCCAAAAAAAAAAAAAAAAAGAAAAAAAAAGAAGAAAAAATAAAGAGAGAGAAACTTGACTCAATGTTTGTGGGAACCATTTAGCATACTCGTGGTAATGCATTATAATCATTTTCACCTAATAAATCATTCTCGTTTGTCGGCTTTTTCGTATTGTTAAAAAAAAAAAAAACTAACTTTTTACTCGCAAACCTCGTAAACTTTGGACCCTCGTTAAAATCTAAAATCATGTATTTTTTTTTAACATAAACAAAACCCAGTTCAAATTACTATTTAAATGGTAAACGCAAAGTGATATAAGAGAGAACACACACGCTCTAACACATACTTTTTCATTATCGCGATTTACCGTGGTTGAGAAAGATTTATAGTTTGATGCGTGGGTAGGACGTTTTTAAAGACGCAATTACGTAATATGCTTTCAATTATTATTGATCCTGTTCAACCATTGACAGAATATAACTATTAACAGAAGAGTCCAATTTTTTTTGTTTTCTTTTTTTTTTACGAGATAATAATTAAATTTAATCGACGAGATCAAGCAAGTTCGACTTAATAAACTTTTTTTTTTATGATCATTTTTTTTTTGTTAATAATCTATACAATTTGTATATATATATATTTTTTTTTACTCCTCCTTTTTTTCTTATGATTCCCAAAACGATTTTGTCCTTCCAATGAATGGCGCTCGTTTTTCGAAAGATAAGATCTTTTCTGATCAATTATTTTTCTTTCTTTTCTTTTTTTTTTTTTTGGTCGATCTATGCAATTTGTACATAATTTATTTTTTTATTATTACTCCTCCTTTTTTTTTTCTTTTAATTGTTCCTTTTTTTTTTGTTTTTAATTATATCTTTTCGAAAGGTAAGATTCTTTTTTTCTTTATCACGAGAGAAAACGTGCAATCGATACACAACAGTAATCGAAACCTAGGATCGACAATACTTTCTCGATCGTAGGTAGATAAACGATAAACGAAGATATGGATTTTGTTTTATAAAAACTTATTATCTAACGCATAACCCATGTATGTATAATATGTACTTTTTAATATATCGATATTGAATCTCATGGATCGATTTATGATGTAAACGAGAAACCATGATTGACCTTCGTTTCAATTAAACGTCATTAATGCAGATACGTAACAAGGATCTATAATAATGTTAATTAAAATTTTCATTTAAACGACACGCACATTAATCATTATTATATATATATATATATGCTTTATCAATTAATTTCAATCATTTCATCGGATTATGCATTGCAATTCAATTTAACATTTAGAGACACCATTATAGATTATTATTTAATATCATTTATATAATAACGAAAGACAATAAGTTAGATAGAAATCTTGAAAGAATCGGTACAACCATTGAGATATTCTCAAAACGTTTTATGTAAACTTGCATAACGTTATTAGAAATGATAATTTCAAATGCAACGATTATTGAATGTTAAAGCCTGCACGTTGATTTTTCTAAAATACCAAGAGTGGTTTTCGATAGCAAAATCAACGGGTTTTAGCTTTCTCGTGTTAGATAATAACTTCGTGAAATTACGAATATATAAAAAAAAAAAAAAAAAAAAGTAATCATTTTTCCGTATTAAATAAATCTATTCGAGAATGTTAAACTAATTAAAATGTTTTCGATTAGTCCTCATAAAAATAGGGGGAGGGTGGCGGGGGAGGATGATAAAAATACGTCATTCAATATACAAATGTAAATATGTAAATATGTAACCCGAAGAAAATTATATGTATTATATATTATATATATATATATATATATTAGATATTTCATTTAACATTAACGTTATGATAAAACTTTGTGTCAATTAGAAAGGTATTACATAAACGAGTTTAATGGAACACTAGAGGAAAAATAAATATAACCTATCGTAGTTCCGCTTGTTAGTATAGGACAGAGAACGATAGGAGAGGACGAGAAATAGCGGTACTCGCCGCTGGTCAAGTCACCGCGTCCAGTTAGTTTAGCTTTCATTTTCGATAACTAGCGTTTCATTCGAACGCTTGAATTCTTCATAAAGGTCAGTAATCGTTGGTAAAACCTGTCCTCGATAAAAAAAAAAAAAAAATAAAAAAGAAAAGAAAAGGACATTTAAAAGAAAAAGAAGAAGCAAAAAAAAAAAAAAATACGCATCGACCAGGGAGAACATTTATTACATGCTTTGTCGGATTAAAATTGAATAGGTAAAAATTTTTCACAATAGAATTATTCATACATTGAAGAGAGAAGAATTGGGGAAAAAAAAAAAAAAAAAAAAAAAAATAAGGAAGGAAGGAAGGAAAGCAAGAAAGAAGGAAAAAAGAAAATTCGAAAACCGAAAGGAACGAATTTAATTGAATCTTAAATGAATTTTTTCGCGTTTCAAAGGGAAGAAACAAAACGAAAAAAAAAAAAAAAACAAAAATAATAATAATAATAATAATAATAATAATTATAAAACATTGACATTCGAGAATAGACGAGAATGAATTTAATTTTCCCGGTGTATCCCGAAAAGCGCTTATATATACATTGAAATGAGAAAAATGTTCAAACGCACGATAATAAAAAACAATACCAATACCATGGAAAAAAAAATTCTATTAGCAAGTTCGCATTATATCGCCATTTTATAATTTAACGATTTAAACAACGCATTATTTTTTTCTTATTCCGCGATTGGAAACTTTCGTTGCAAAATAAATCGGTAAATAAACGATTGGAACGTTGATTATCGAAGATATGAAAAAATAAAAAATAAAAAATAAAAAAAGAAAAAAAGAAAAAAGAAAAAAAAAAGAAAAAAATTCTTTTGCGACGAAGACGACGACGACGACATTATAAAGAGAATGAAAGAGAGAGAAAGAGAATAACGTTACACTAACAGTTATTATAACATTACATTAACGATAATAAAATATTACAATCCATAAATCAGATATTTCGAATGACGCGCCGTTTTATGCTCGGCCAACTGTCCGAGATGGTATTTGAAACTTGCCGCGGTGAAAGTTAGAAGCTAAACAACATGTGTTTTTACATTGGCTGATACAATTTTACGATATGGTACTGAATATATTTATAAGGAGTTAACACGCGATTTCCTTACGAAGTAAATCCTTCCACATAACCTCTTCCTTCACCTCCATCTCCTCCTCCTTCTTCTCTTCCACCTCTTTTACCATCAATCGTCGCTTCAAAATCATGATCTAAGATCTATCAAATATTTTTACTCGACCGAGCATGAATTTTCCTTTCCCAATTTTCTCGCCTTTTACAACATTCTCTCTCTCTCTCTTTCTCTCTTGGTTTATCTATCAATCTATCTATCTCCTTCTTCCTATCAATTTAAAACATTAATACGGAAAGGCTTGTAGGAAAGACGAAGAAAAAAATATACCTATATGATTCTATTCTCTATCTCTGTCTCTCTATCTATCTATCTATCTATCTATCTATGTATCTTTCTCTCTCTCTCTCTAACACCCTCTCATAACACTTTCATTTGCACACGTGCCATGCTCGCATAGTACGCCTACGGAAAGTGCACTACGGCTGCCTGGCCCCTGTCTGTCCCCGGTCTGCCCCTTGCCTGTCCCTGCCTATTCCTACTTGCCTTGTCGAATCGTGTCCAAGTATTTGTTGTTATCCTCGACGTAATCGAGAACTTTGAATGAGAAGAAAGTGGATACCGTTCGATTTCTATATATCTTTCAAGTAGAGAGGCTAACGAACGAAGATCTTTCTCGAGGAACGAGGAAATCGATATATGTATGTGTATGTATATATATATATATATTATATATATATGTATATATATAATATATATATATATTATATATATATATGTATATATATATATGCAGGTGTGTGTGTGTTTTGTATGATGTGTGGGAGAAAGAGAAAGAGTGAGTGTGAAAGAAAGAGAGAGAGAGAGAGAGAGAGAGAGAGAGAGAGAGAGGGAGAAAGATATTAAGAAAGACACGACATAACAAAGGAAGATTTCTTATCGTGTAATAACCAAACATCTCCTTTTGCTTTTCCAATTGATTCGATTACGTATACGAAAGAACATGCTTGCTATGAAAAATTTTCAATCCGGTTCCTTTCCCTTCAAGTCAGTCAGTCAGTTAATCTCTCTCTCTCTCTCTCTCTCTCTCTCTCTCTCTCTCTCTCTCTCTCTCTCTTTCACTCTCTACCTGTATCTACCTCTATCTATCTATCTCTATCTCTCTCTCTCTCTCTCTCTCTCTCTCTCTCTCTCTCTCTCTCTCTCTCTCTCTCTCTCTCTCTCTCTCTCTCTCTCTCTCTCTCTCTCTTTAGCTCTCCCTCTTTCTTTTTCCTTATTGTCAATTTACGTTTCTACAAATAGTAGTAGTAAATAGTAATAACAGTAGTAGTAGTAGTAGTAATAGTTTAATCGCATAGTAGAGCTCGACGATGAAAAAGAAAAGAAAAGAATTTGCGCGTTTGACCGTAATAAGTAAAGGCGCGAGAGTAAATCGAGCTGCCACGTTTAAGACTTTCGTTTAGGTTGACAACAGTGCTCTATAAGCCCTTTCACCTATATCACAGCCTATATCATTCGTTACGCCACTGGACGTAACACTAGGATTCGAATGGGCGTTTTAACATAAATAGGCCGAGGACGTCGAGATATATATATATATATATATATACATACATATATATATGTATATATATATAATTCTTATAACGAACTGTCTATGTCTCTAATGATAATAATATATTTAATATACTTGACTAATCGTTAGAAATCATTCGAGACAATTACTTACTCGTTTTTTTTTTTTTTTTTTTTTTTTTTTTTACATAGCAACGAGAATAAACGCATTCGCAATTATATATCCGAAACGATTCGTATTTTTCTTATAATAATGATTAGAGAAATAACTTTCTAATAATTCATTCGAAAAAAAAGTTTAACTTCGATTACTAAATCGAGACTTCAATATATACGTATATATGCATATATACATATATATATATATATTATGTGTGTGTATGTGTGTATGCATCTACTTACGTATACGTTTAATAACAGTAACGATTTACCGTTACATCGACTGACCTTATATGAAGATAACATTCCATATTACTTTACAAGATATGTAACACGATATTTCAATTCTTTTTGTCATTATTATTATTATTATTATTATTATTATTATTATTATTATTACTATTACTACTATTATTATTATTATTATAAAATTCCAAATGGTAATTTTATAAACACCCTATATAAGAAAGCATTCCCGTGTCGTCGTTACCTAACGGCGAGAAATCCGAGGCCCGTTTCACTTCACAGCTGTCCGATATAACACCACTGCGCTTATACTATCGATAATGACGCGCATTTCTTATTTTACCCTATTAAAATCCTATTTGTTATGAACATTTGGCCAGATACAACGATGCTCTTTCAATGGATTTATAAATGTATAATATATCATTTCTAGAAAAAAAAAGAAAAAAAAATATATATATATATATATCTTAATCTTTAAATAAAACGAAGTAGGAAATATAATGAAAGATCATTATAATCCTATTTACATCCATCGAAATATTATGAATCCATCGTCTAATGAATCTTACAAAACGATCTTAATGCACGATGTTTCGCAATAAATAAATTAATAAATTAATAAATAAATAAATACAAAAAAAAAAAAATCGTCGAATATAAGAAAAAAAAAAAAAAAGAAAAAGAAAAATGTGTATAATATAAATTAATAAAACTATATAAACAATTATAACCTACCTACCTACCCGTGCTGCCTCGTTATTCCGAATGATCAGAGCGATCTTATTCTCAAGATCTATCCTCGATCGATCGACGTTCCTTGGACAATGATCCTCTTCAACAGATATCCGTTTTGTTGTTTCTCTTTGTCGAACTATCATTCTCCATCGAGGCCCGTAAACTCGCACACGTTGTTGATCGATCGATGATCCAGGCCGCACATACGAGCTCTCATTCTGAATTCTTTTCCTTGGATCTTTTCTTATAAAGATCAAAAAAAAAAAAAAAGAAGAAACTAAACGTACGAAAAGCAAAGACGATTGACTATCCGTTACAACCAATGCTCGCGCACCCCTCCCCCTCTTTCAATTATTTTCGAAATTTCACGAGAGGGCCTCCCCCTCCTACACCTTTCTCCCCTCCGCCGCACTCCTTCCTCCTTCTATCTCTTTCTTCTCCTCCTCCTCCTGCTCCTCCTCCTTCTCTTACTATCTTCTCCTCCTGTGTTACCTCTTAACGGCACTTGGAAAAGTTCGCGACAAGAATTTCCAACGATTACTATGAATTTGTCGTTCGCAAAAAAAAAAAGAAAAAAAAAAAGAATTTATATTACTCGATCCTTTCCGTTTGGGCGGGAAAAGCTTTTCGAATTATCGATTGATACAAATTTCTCCAGTGTGCGTTTTTCTAATATCTTTTCTCTTTTCTTTTTGTTTTGTTTTCCCCCTTTTTTTCTCTTCTCGCGTTGTATATGAATTATTTTTCCTCTTCTTTTTCTTTTTTTGTTTCTTTTTCTTTTCTTTTCTTTTTTTTTTTTTTTTTTTTCTTCTTTTTTTTCGACGATAGTTTTACGAACACGACACTACGTAATACGTTTTAATATCTCTATCGGATGACTTCTTTATTCGATTTTTCTGTTCTTTTTTTTTTTTTTTTTTTTGATATTCTTTCTCTGTTTTTCTTTTTTTTTTTTTTTTTCGTTCTTTTTCTGTTTTAATCGATCATCGAATATTCAAAACACGTACGATGACTCGACCGTTAGCCGAAACACATAGAAAACCATGCCTAACCTCACGCTTTGGATGCGTTCGTAAGACTGAAGTCGTCGTCCCTCTAGTGACCGAGTACCTACTCGGCTTTCTCATCCCTTCTCTCTTTCTCTCTCTCTTTCTTTCTCTTTCTCTCTTCTCTCTCTCTCTCTCTCTGTCTTCCTTTTCCTCCATCCTTTCTCTCCGTTCCTTTTTCGTGCGATCTCTCTTAACAACGTCGCGTTGAATATGTCGAATGCAAGGATACCGGAAGGCCATCAAAAAAAAAAAAAGAAAAAAAAAGTAGAATTAAAAAGAACCTTCGAAAAATTTATAAAACTTTCACACGACGAAAAATATATTATTATTTTTACATTTGAAATTTTATATATATATATATACACGTATGTGTGCGTCTCTGTGTATATGTGTGCGTTGTGTGTGTGTGTGTGTGTGCATATATATATATATATAAAAAAAAACTATACAAATGTATTAAAGTTACAAAGGATACAATTACGTATTTGTCAACGGATATAATTATTTCTAATCGAAATTTCTTAGTCGATGATCGTTCATACGTTCTTTTCTTTTTTTTGCTGTCTTTTTTTTCTGTTCTTTTTTCTTTTTTTTTTTTTCGTTTTTCATTTTATTATATACCTCATAAACTCGGCATTCCACTTCAATCCACTTCACTTCACTTCGATCATTTCATTTTTCTTATTAATCGTTTTGAAGGAAAGGGAAGAAAAGAAAAGAAAGAGAAAAAAGAAAACAAAAGAAAAAAAAAAAAGAAAAAAAAACAGAAAAAAAAAAAGAAAGAAACGAGACTGTAAAATACTGTTACTTTCAAGCTCTATCTTTAAGGTGGAAAAGAGACAGAGATAGAGATAGAGATAGAGAGAGAGAGAGAAAGAGAGATAGAATGTAGACAAAAATAAAGAAAACCAGACTGGATGTGGAGTATCGGTTGGTAGTATCGTATACCACTATGCATAAGTAGTTGGCCAATGATCGTCTATTACGCAAGTTACAAGATAGATGGAATATATATATATATATATATATATAACACTATAGACATAAGAGTATAAATGATATAGAAATGATATTGATAAGTTTACAATAATTATTAACTCGCGAGAATTTCCGTTGGTAAAAAAAAAAAAAGAAAAGAAAGAGAAGAAAGAAAGAAAAGATAAACATGGAGATCGATAATTAGAGAGAGAGAGAGAGAGAGAGAGAGAGAGAAAAACATATCACGTTGTAAAACAATTTTTAATATAATTCATTTTACGTATTATAACCTATATAAGTGGACTTTTCTCAAGGTCATTATGGACCTCGTATCGAAATCCGTAAGAAGATTGTTACTTGGGCTCGATCAGAAAATGAAACTTTCGGAAAAAGAAAGGTGAGACAGGAGTAGGGAGAAGAGATTGGTGTCGAGAGAAAAAATATATAGAGGAGAAGGAAAAAAAAAAAAAAAAAAAAGAAAAAAGAATGAGCGTCGACCTTCGTGACAATTCACTGGTTGTGGCGTTCTTTTTTTTTTTTTCTTTTTGTTTTTTTTTTTTTTTTTTTCTTATCCCTCTTGTTCTCTTTTGTTCGAATTTACTTTGAGGTAAGTGTATACAAGTCACAACTTTCGATCGACTCTGACCGATGGATGGAGAGTAAAAGTGTTGCAGCATGTACAAATTCCATCGAAGAAAAAGAGAACAATTATTTACGTCGTTCGACATGATCCAAAATCATATCGAAATATTTTTATTAAATATCATTCTTTCATTTTAATCATTATAGAAACGTAATACGATTAGAGGATCTAATTTCTTTTTCTTCTGTTTTATTCTCCTCCCTTTTTATTTATTTTTTTTTTTATTTATTTCTTTTTTTTTTTCCCCTTAGATTTCTTTCCATCGAATTCTTTATTGAGATCTTGAATAATCATACTCGTCCATATACATGCATATATATATGTATGAATGTATGTATATGAAAGCTACATTAAACTCTGGTTATAATAGAGAAAGGCAACCACCCACTGAATTACACAACTTCTCGGTTTAGTTATTAATATGTGACGTTTATCGAGTTATTCAACCAGACAAAACTGTATCACGATAAAATAGTAACACGCATAACGTTACCTTTAAAAAGCTCTATATAATTTAAAATTAATTTGATTTCGTAATAATCTAATTCGCGATCACGAAATCTTATCTTTCTCTCTCTCTCTCTCTCTCTCTCTCTATCTCTCTCTCTCTCTCTCTCTCTTTCTCTCTTTTTCTTTGTCTATCAAACACTTTAGATATTAATTGAAAATTATTCGTACGAGATTAATTCAGTTTAATTCTTTTTATATTAATCGTACGATGAATGACGATGATGATGATGATGATGTCGATGTGTGATTTCATTGCTTCATTAATGGTAATAACGAAGGCGAATTATTCTTAAATCTACGATGACACATTCGTACGTAGGCAAGACAGAAATGCATTGCTAATGTATCCTTGCTACCAACACGCACGACGCGGAGGCTGTAGTAGCAGCAGCCTGAATTGCAAATTATTATGCTGAGGAAATGTTAAGAGGGATTTTCCATTTGCGGTTTTATCCCATTTCTACTTGTTACTTTTTCCATAAAAAAAAAAAAAAAAAAAAAAAAAAAAAAAAAAAAAAAATCGATAGAATTTCACCGTTGAAGTTTCATTATTATTTTTATTACATTAATCCCCATAAATCCATTTTCCATATTAAATCTTTTTATAAAACTTAACCCCCAATGATTATATCGTTGTTTATATTGATTATTACATTTCTTTATTATTCGGTTCATAAATTATTTCCCTTTCTTTTCTTCTCTTTTTCTTTTTTCATTATCTTCTTCTTTTTCCTCTTTTCTCTTTCTATCGGTATACCTATAAATAAATATTTTCTTTTTTTTTCTTTTTTTTTTTTTTTATGCAAATAACGTATTCACATATGTAATTCAAAGTATGTACTAAGGTATATATACATTGTATGATATCGTATGGTAATGTACTACTTTATCGACGGCGCTTATTAAGATGACGTATGAGTATTTAAATAATGAAAGAAAGGTTAACTGATAATGGATCACTCTTATTCGATATGTAAATAAATTAATATATTTGATTACGGGAATCATTAGAAATGTATTTGAGTAAAAAAAAAAAAGGTGCGTAGATATTTTCTGTAAAAAAAAAGAAAAAAACAAAAAAAAGAGCTCGTTTATAAAAATCGTTATTAATAACTTTGAACGTTTAACGAGAAACGTCATTGGATTTCAACGAAAAGATAATAACGCACGATTAATCATCGACATTTATTATCTTGATATTTTTTATCAAACTATTCTTTTTTTTTTCCTTTCTTTTTTCTTCTTTCTTTCTTTCTTTTTCTTTCCTTTTCTTTTTTTTTGTTTTTCTTCCCCCCTTTAAAATTTTACCCCTTCCAAGTTTTCGCTTGAAAAATTTATACGTATCAGGTAGTACCATCTGTGAGTCAACCTGACAAACTATTCTTCCACTCAATGGCTTTGCCTTTATCCGTGCACGTGTGTTCTGTGTCGGAAGAATCGTTCATTTTTTGGCGCACAATTAGGTGAGCTTTCTAAAATCTTATGGAAAAACGATAACTCGATAGAAATATTTGAATATCGTAGCTTTGAAAAATATCGATTATAACTCTAACACCTTGAAATTAATATTTAGAACGAAAAAGTAATGGATTGCTTTATTCTTGACAAGACAGACTATACTTTGTCCTTCTCGATACTCTATTGGTTTCTCTTTCTTTCAAAGACAAGTCCGTTTAAGACGATAGATAATATTTAAAATACCTTATTTAATTATATTCTCTTTTCACGTTTTATCGTACATGTGCTATCTCATATTTCTAACCTACGTCTTACATAACGAATTTATCACAACGAGAAATTACAATTTATTATAATTTATTATATTAAAAGATTATAATATTAATGAAGAAATTATTTTTATTATTTGATTATAGATAAAATATGCCGTCCGACGCGAAAAAGAAACAACAACAGAAAAAGAAAGAAGCCGCTAAGGCTAGACAATCTGGCAAAAAACCAACTATCAATCAAACAAAATCCGCAGAAGATGGAAAGGATCTAAATGCTGCGTCGGAGGAACCCATTCAAAATGGAACTAATGGAACGACTATTAGCGTAGAAGGTAAAGACATTACAATGTATATTATCTTTTAAGTTTACAAATTGATACTCCTGTGGTTTATAAAGAAAGAAAGAAAGAAAAAAGATTTGTTACTTAATGACATATTAAATTTTTTAAATTTATATTTTTTTGTTTGTTTTTTTTTTGGTCTTTAGAGGCATTATGTTTAAAACTAGAAGCAGATGCTAGGCTCAATGCTGAAGCACGTTCATGTACTGGATCTCTGGCTTCACATCCACGAAGTAGAGATATAAAAATATCCAATTTTTCTATTACCTTTCACGGTTGCGAATTACTACAAGATACTATGCTTGAATTAAATTGTGGAAGACGTTACGGTTTACTTGGTCTTAATGGTTCTGGAAAGTCTACTTTATTGGCAGTACTTGGAAATAGAGAAGTTCCTATACCAGATCAAATTGATATTTTTCATTTGACCAGAGAAATGCCCGCTAGCAATAAAACAGCTTTAGAATGTGTCATGGAAGTTGACGAAGAAAGAGTAAGACTTGAGAAACTTGCCGAGGAATTGGTTGATTGCGAGGAAGAAGATGCACAGGTCTGAAATATTCTTTTTCAATTGTCTATCATTAAAAAAAAAAAAAAAAAAAAAAAGTAGACACTTTTTTTTTTTAGTTTCTCCAATCTTAATATTTTTATAGGAACAATTAATGGATGTATATGAACGATTAGATGATATGGCTGCTGATACTGCAGAAGCTCGTGCTGCTCATATTTTACATGGTTTAGGTTTTACTCCTCAAATGCAAAAAACTGCTACCAAGGATTTTTCAGGAGGATGGCGTATGCGTATAGCTCTTGCTAGGTATATAATAATACAAAACTAATATTTACATTATTAATGTATATATATATATATATATATATATATATATATATATATATATATTTATTCTAATCATTGAATATATATAGAGCACTGTATGTGAAACCTCATTTATTGTTACTTGATGAACCAACTAATCATTTGGATTTGGATGCTTGTGTTTGGTTGGAGGAAGAATTGAAAACGTATAAACGAATTTTGGTTATCATCTCTCATTCACAAGATTTTCTTAATGGCATTTGTACAAATATTATACATGTCAATAAGAAACAATTAAAATATTACACAGGAAATTATGAAGCTTTTGTTAAAACAAGGTAAAAGTATAAATATTTGATTTTTCAATAATGATCCAATAATTTATATATTATAATTTTTATTCAATTATTTTATCAGAATGGAATTATTGGAGAATCAAGCGAAACAATACAATTGGGAACAAGATCAAATTGCCCATATGAAAAATTATATTGCAAGATTTGGGCATGGTTCTGCTAAATTGGCAAGACAAGCTCAATCAAAAGAGAAGACCTTAGCAAAAATGGTGGCACAAGGTCTTACGGAAAAAGTTGTCAATGATAAAGTATTAAATTTTTATTTTCCATCTTGTGGAACTATACCACCACCTGTTATCATGGTGCAGAATGTGAGTTTTCGTTACAATGAAAATTCTCCCTGGATATATAAAAATTTGGAATTCGGTATTGATTTAGATACTAGACTTGCTTTAGTTGGCCCTAATGGTGCAGGAAAGAGTACATTATTAAAATTACTTTATGGTGATGTAAGTTAAAAAAAAAAAAAAAAAAAGAAGTTAAATCATATCGTAATATTTAAAATATCTATTGCTAATAAATATTATATTATTTCAGTTGGTCCCTACAAGTGGTATGATACGTAAAAATAGTCATCTACGTATAGGAAGATATCATCAGCATTTACATGAACTTTTAGATTTGGATATTTCTCCATTGGATTATATGATGAAAGCTTTTCCAGATGTTAAAGAACGAGAAGAAATGCGCAAAATTATTGGTCGTTACGGACTTACTGGACGTCAACAAGTATGCATGAACTTTAAAGGGAAAAGGGGGAAAAGAAAGAAAAAGAAAAACTTATGTTACAAAATGATCATACAAATCATATAATTATTTTTTAATAGGTCTGTCCAATTCGTCAATTATCTGATGGTCAACGTTGTCGTGTAGTATTTGCTTGGTTGGCTTGGCAAGTACCACATTTATTACTTCTTGACGAACCTACAAATCATCTTGATATGGAAACAATAGATGCACTTGCAGAAGCGATTAATGATTTTGATGGTGGAATGGTTCTAGTATCTCACGATTTCAGATTGATAAATCAAGTGAGCGTTATTTGAAAAAAGAGAAGAAAAAAATAATTTTCCTAGAGTTAAGATTATGTTAAAATATATGGAGAATAATTGTTTATATTTTTATTTTAGGTCGCAGAAGAGATATGGGTGTGTGAAAATGGGACAGTTACAAAGTGGAGTGGTAATATTTTGAATTATAAGGAACATCTTAAAAACAAAGTTCTCAATGATAATCAGAAAAGGCAAAAGGATTTTATCAATAGAGGAAAATAATGCAAGGCCATTTATTATTCAATATATATTAATACATTTCTCCTTTTATCCAGAGCACTCTCTATTACTTTAAAATTTTATCTATGGTCTTGATCGTTTATTGTCACTGCACTTATGCTGCTGTGTAGCGTACCGGTGACACGAGATTACCTAGTTAATTTATTTAAATAATACGTCATTAAAATATACAACAAATGTACACATTTTATGGTTATGAATTTCTAATGGTGAAAATTCTCTCTCTCTCTATCTCTATCTCTATCTCTATCTTTATCTCTATCTCTCTCTCTTTTTCTTTCCATGCATTTATCCTTTTCCATCAATTATAAGTTATCCATCAATGTTTCTCTTGCAGCAATGTATCATTATGAGATTATTAAAAATAAATTTCATTTTATGTATGAACAATTAAATCTCTTTGGAAGGAAAAAAAAAAATTATAAACATCTTTGCAAAATTGTGATGTGAAACTTATACATACAAAAAAAAAAAAAAAACAAGGAAGAAAAAGAACATGTAACATCTAAATGTTTTAAATAGATGATTTGAAATTTTTTTTATTGATTATTAAGATGAAATTTTTTTATTGATTATATATATATATATATATATATATATATATATATATATATATCTTAATAATCAATACATATCTTAGAGAGTCAAATTAATTATAAAATTAAATATGAAATATTTTTCAATTTAATCCATTATCTTTTTTTAATAAAACCTTTTAATAAACTTGAGTATTCCTTAATTTTATAAATAATATCACGTGGCAATATCAATTTTTGAAAATTGACGATATCAAACATTGAAAAAAAACAATTTTTAACAGATATTGATATTTTCTCTCTCTCTCTCTCTCTCTCTCTCTCTCTCTCTCTCTCTCTCTCTCTCTCTCTCTCTCTCTCTCTCTATCCTTATCAAAAGGCATGCATTTTATATGCAATAATAAAATATTTTAAACAATCATAATTTCAATATAATTTTCGATATTATTTTCAATGGAAAATTATATAATGTAATTAAAAAAATATACGAAGCATGATATATACAATGTCATAACTATGATCAATATTAATAAAAATATAAAAGTGCTTCGTTATAATTCTTACAAAATATATGATATATATATTATATCGTATGTAATATCGATCTCGGTTGGGTCTTATCACTTAGAGATTAACTCTTTCTGAAAACCCATAGTCTAACGATGACTATACTTTTATATTATATTAATCATTGTCGGTCAATGTATGTATATATGTATGTATATGAAAGAAAGTTAAAAATAAGCAAAATAGAATCTTTTCTTCTTTTCATGATGTTGAAAAATAATTTTCTCTTTTACAATGGAAACATTTTAAATTGATTATTTAAAGTTTATAATGAAAAAGTCTTATCAAGTGAATTAAATGATCAATGAAATTGAATATTATTTAAAATTGAAAATTTAATCTTTACAAATGTTTACAAAATAAAATGATAATATTTTGAATTACAAGGAACATATTAAAAACAAAGTTCTCAATGATAATCAGAAAAGACAAAAGGATTTTATCAAAGAAAAATTAAATAAATAATCATTAAGAACTATTTCTTACTCATAAATAAAAAATAATCATTAATAACTATTTATAAAACGTAAATGTTTTTTATTCTTAAAATCTAATAATTAAATTATCATCGATTATTAATTATTAATTATATAATTAAATGTTTCATATTATTATTTTATTCATTTATCCCTGCCTGTTAACAGTGATTTGTTTGTGGCGAACAAAGTATTCAGGCATGATAATTGATCGATTTTGACGAACAAGATTGTATTTATAAAAAAAAAAAAAAAAAAAAAAAAAAAAAAAACTGAAGATTTAAGCGAGCATTAATTCGACTTTTAAAAATTGTAGAGAACAAGTTTATGCATAAAATAAATCCTTTTTCATATATAAATTATTCTCGAAATAAAAGGCGCAATATTTTTGACGTCACGATTTTTTTTCTCTTTTTTTTTTTTTTTTTCAAAAGAGAAAGGAAGAGAAGGTAAATCTTTTTTCAAAAATTCGAAAAAGCTGAGTAAAACTTTTAACTTTGAAATCTTTCACGGATTATGTCTGAATAAATTGCTGACGTAAAACTATTGTTTTCGATTATTATTTTCATGGAAATAAAAGTTTTCGTACAAGTGATGCCTTTTAAATTCAAACAATGAAATATACGTTGATTATATATCTACAATTGATTATCATATAACGCTCGAGTGACCATGAACTAGCCCATGAATGAAAGTGCTTATTAATGTCCGTAAATCGATGCTCCCATTTTCTGATTCAATTCGAAACTTTGTTATGTTCAAACAGGACAAACTATTATTAATGAACTCGCTCATCAATTTCGTCGATTAATTTGTCAAAAATAATAATAATAATGATAATAAAAATAATAATAATAATAATAATAATAATAATAATAATAATAATAATAATAATAATAATTAATAATAATTAATAATTAATAATAATTAATAATAATAATCAGAATAGAGAGAAAACAAGTTTATACTTAAATATTATATACGTGTGCAATGTGTTCTATATTGTATATGACGATGATAATGTACAATAATAAAAAAAAGAAAGAATATATTTAAACAAATGAGATACAATATGTATAGCGTTGTTTAAAGCTATTCATTATCCCTGATTTTTTAATGATTTACATTGATACTAAGATCAAGGAGAATAGACGTAATTCTTAATCGATTTTAACAAAGTTTCATTTAAAAAAAAAAAGAAAAAAATTAAAGCTTTTTCATATGATCAAAATAAAATCTTGTTTCATCAAAGTCCTTAAACTCTCTAATTAATGTTCACTACTGTAAATCAATCGAAAATTAATTGAAATATTTTATTCTTGAATGAATATCCAATGTTTAATCTTTTATTTACAATGCAATGTATTATATTTGGTATATAATAAATAAAAAGTATTATTTAATATCCAATATCAAAACATTTATTTACATTAAAGAACATATAATTTTTATGAAATTTTTCTTTTCTTTCTTTTTATATATCTCATTGCATATATACACATATATATATATATATATGTATCTATGTATGTATGCATGTATGTATATATAATTTATCACATAATGAATATATAATAATTTCATGTATACATTGTACTAAAAAAAAAAAAGTAAGTAAATTATAAATAAATTAATACAATGTACACTCTACTTCGTATTATTACAAAAATAAAATGCAATTTAGGATATTTATTTAAAACGTAATTTGATTTATTCAATATCATGTTGCAACATTATGAATTAGGACAATGTAAATTGTTAGAAAATATATATCTAATATGGAAGACATTACGTTTATATATAAAATCTTAACTACGATATATCATTTATCAATTTTTATATAACAATACTTATTATTTTTCATTATTTCGATATATCTTCATATGTCATGTGTATTTCTAGCTATAACCTCTTTTTTAATACATTTAAAGAATTCACGTGTAACATGTATTTATATTTTATATATATATATATAAAAGTTTTATACAATTAACTATAATACTATTAGATTACTATTTGTAATTAGTTTAGTTAATAGTAATTAATTAAAAATTAAACAAATAATTTTCTTTTCTATTAAATTTAAATTTGAATTGAATTGCGAGATGATAAATTTGTTTCCAAAAATATACTGTAGATGGCGTTAAGAGCTGTCTTTTCGTGAGAGTTTACCATCGCAAATTATTCTCAGTTGATCATTACAGGAAGATTTGTTGTTATACGTAATTGAACGAATTATTTATGGGATATCAAAAATATAATAGTCAATCTATAAAGTAGATCATTTCTATAAAACATTTATATAAGAAATCTCTAAAATATTTTAATATTTTTATAAAATAAAATAAAGGCAATAGAAACAGAGACAGAGTGTGTGTATGTGTGTGTATGTGAGAGAGAGAGAGAAAGAGAGACAGAGAGAGCCTTTATATAAATACTGTTAATTTTCTGTTCTCCATTCAATGAAATTAATTTAGACCGATGTAGAAGCTGGAATAGAACATACAGCTTCTTGCGCTAACGCGGCATTTCTTAATATTAACAAATGTGAATCCATGTCATTTAATGCCTGATCAATGAATGTTAATTTTCTAGCTTGACTTTTTGGAACACCGTGTTTAGTTACTAACGCTAAATGAGTAACAGCTAATACCAATGCAGCCACTCTTGCTTCCAATAATCTAGCATCCAAAGGTGGATATAAACTTCGTACTACATCATCGACACGAGGTGGAATTCTTCTAGCAACCTAAAAACAATAAAAATATATATACATATATAGAATATATAATAATGATATATTATAATAATTGAAAGAATATATAAATTATACGTACATCTACTATTTCCAATGGTACTGTATTGCTATTTACTGTTCCTGCAATAGCAGTAAGACTTGCTGCCAAAGAATGACAAGAACGAAGTACAGCGATACAAGGTGGTGCTAAACCAGTAGCATCATCGACCCATCTATAAATATTTCAATGATCATATCTTTTATATATTATATTTTTAAAAAACTTTAATAATTTTAATTTATAAACATATATATATATATATATATATTATACCTTTCAGCACCGGCAAGCCATTCTTCACTTTCCCATGTACCCAAACCTAATCCAGGATTATTCTCTCCTTCTAATAAATCTGAACTGAGATCTGGTGAATCTTTTTGATTCTAAAATATTATAATAAATTATAATTTTTTTTTTCTTTTTTTTTTTTGTACATAATCTTATCTATAAGGATTTAAATTGAATGAAATCAACTAACATAATAACAACGTTGTCTACGACAAATGACAAGTAATACTAAGAGAGCACCAAGAAAAACAGCAGCAAGCGCGCCAAGTGCCACTGCCACTACTGTTTCCATTCCATTATTACCAGTTAGCGATGCAGAATTACTTATTGACACTGGTGAACTCATTTTAATTAAAAATATAATTATTATCAATAATTACAAACATATAATGGACATAATAATAACATTTGAATGTATATCAAATTTATCACGTTGAGCTTTTTGTAGGAAAACATTTAAAGTAATACGTTTTATGGTTGAACTATCAACAATGCTATCCATTCTCTTCAGTGACAGACGGTGGGAGGCGGAGACTGTCACGGATCTTATGCTCAATTCACCAGTAACAAACATTTCATTATTGGACGCATCAAACATTATATAAGATCATATATTGTTCTGATGTTTAACATATATATATATATATATATAATGTACATATATATGTATATATATATTATATACATATATATACGTTACATGTCAAATTATTTATAATATCATAAGTATCATCAAATTGAATGTATTTAAAAACAAAAAGGATACAAAAAAATATATAGTATAGATAAGATCATCGATGCTATCTATTGTATGCTCAAATCTTACACGTTTCAAGTCATATATATACATATATACACATGACTATATATATGATGTATGTATACATACGTACATGTATATATATATATATAATTTTCTAAAAGTCTACAACGTGGCAGCACTGCATAGAATACTCTGGTAGAAGTATTTCGAAGTCATATGTTTCTCATACGAAAGTAGTGTGAGACGTTACTGTCAAATCCAGTGTCATTCAGTATTATTCATGGACGGTTATATAGTATCATCGAAAGAACGGAGCAAGTTATAATTTTCTTAATGATATTAATATTATCGTTATATCATTTTTCGATATTTATATTTCCTCATGACAATTAGTTTTATTAGATTTCAATGGATAAATCGTAAATCAACAATTTCTAACCTAATTCTGAGAAATTATTTATACGTAAATTTGTACATTAGATGATAAAAATATTAATATATATTTTTATTATTGAATTATTGTTGAAAATTAATATAAAAACGTTAAATCAATATATTATTCATGTTGATTTATTCTTATGTTCATTTATTATAATATAACGTGAGAAATTAGAAAAGAAAATTAAGGATTGTCCGAAGGTTTTGCATTAAGTTACAGCATATATGGTAAGAATGAACAAAAAACCTAACAGTGCGACAGCTCGCTTAAAGCAGGATTACTTACGTCTTAAAAAGGATCCTGTGCCATATGTTTTGGCAGAACCGGTACCATCTAATATATTAGAATGGTAATGGATAAATATTTTTGAATTATTTCGAATGGTTTCCTTTTTTTTTTTTTCACAGAATAATGAAAGTCATTTATTTCTACCTTTTCTTTTTTTTTCTTTTTCTTTTTTTTTTTTTTTTTTTTTCATAGGCATTATGTAGTGAAAGGACCAGAGAAGACACCCTATGAAGGAGGATTTTATCACGGAAAACTTATATTTCCAGGAGAATTTCCATTTCAACCTCCTAGCATTTATATGACAACACCAAATGGCCGATTTAAGGTTAATACAAAACTTTGTTTATCAAATACCGATTTTCATCCCGACACATGGAATCCAGCTTGGAGTGTATCAACTATACTAACAGGATTACTCAGTTTTATGGTATATAAAATCAAATATAATATTATATATTAGAAAATGATAAGGGTTGGATTATGATATTAATATATATATATATTTTTTATGTATATATATATATTTTTTTTTTTAATTACAGATTGAAAAGAGTCCGACTTTTGGCAGTATTAATACAACAGATTATGAAAAAAGGGAATTAGCAATGCAAAGTTTGGAATATAATCTACGTGACAAAATGTTTTGTGAATTATTTCCAGAGACGGTTGAAGTAATATTCTATTTTTTTGTTTTTTTTGTTCTTCTCTTCTTCTTTTTTCTCTCTCTCTCTCTCTCTCTCTCTTTTCCTTTCTTTGAGTAGGCAAGTGATTTAAAAAAAAAAAAAAAAAAAAAAAAAAAAAAAAAAAAAAAAAAAAAGACGGAAAAAAAATAACACTGAATAAATAAAATCATTTCTTTCTAATATTTTTGTTATATTGTTGTAGATCATCAAAGTGGAATTAGAACGTAGAAAAGAATTGGAAAAACAGGCAAGGCATCAGTCCACCGCATCAGAAGTTTCTTCCTTGATACGAGATCAATTACATAGAGAACAAAGTCCATTACATGGTGCAATTACTAATCTCGTTGTTCTGATTGGTTTTGCAGCATTTGCTTTTATAGTAAAATATGTATTGAGGAGCATTGCCACAGAATATAGTAAAAGTGAGTAGATTGGGGATTTAAAAGTATTCAATAAGAAAATAAAATGGTAGGAAGATGACTGCATGCATCTCACTTAAGGCTTCTCAAGACTTTAAGACATTTTGTATGAATAATATTGAATCTTAGAACATTAAGAGGAATCTTATTTATATGATTTCTTTTTCTTCTTCTTCTTCTTCTTCTTCTTCTTTTTTTCCCCCCCCCACATCGCCCTCCCACCATCACCACCCTTTTTCACTTTGATTTGTGTTCGACAAATAATTTTGTAAAGCTTGTAAAAAAATGCAAAACTAATATTCTGACTGCCTAACATCTTTACATATAATGCCTTTATATAATTTATTGTTACACGAAGATACGTTATTATTCATACTATTAAATATAAATTATTTTTTTTTTTGGAATATATACCATTTATATTTGCGATGATTTCTACGATTAGAAAATGTTGAAGCCTTAAGAAAAAAAAAAAAAAAAAACAAAAAGAAAAAGAAAGGAGAAAACAAAAAAAAAGATAAAACGAGATAAAAGGGAAGGGAAAAAAAAAGAAGAAAGAAAAGAGTGAATTTATCGAAAATATATGCTACATTGACTTGCCTATTGATCTATGCCGAATTTTTGTGAAAATCATTATTCACTTTGATCAATATGTTAGTAATGGACATTTGATAGATTTTTATATCAGGGGTAATTGTAAGATGCAAATTGTACTATAATCCCTAATTTTAATGACAATGATAATTGCAGTTAGCTACAACAATAGTCTTTCTACCTTTAAAAATTACAATTCTTGATATAGATATGAAGTCATTTTAAATATACATATTTAGAATATGAAAGATCATTAATCGACTAGTGACTTCGTAACTATTAATGAAAATCCAAATTATTATTATTATTTAAACTTCCAAAGGTTAGCCATTGATGATCTAGATTTAATCGTAATTTGAAATATGATGTTAAACGATTTAAAATCATACAAATCGTAGAGATTTATTATTAGTTAATTTAAGAATTAAAAAGAAAAGTTTTTTTCTTTTTTTTTTTTTTTCCAAACAAATAATCCGTGCTATTATCATCAACAACTTTGCAAAATATTTTTCAAATAAGAAAATTTCATTTGTTCCGCTGATTTGCTTGATTTCGTTAAATGTTTATTTTAATTATGATTAAATTTAGGCGCACATTTGAAATTTTATATAATTAATGAAATGCACAAATTTAAATAAACAACTTAATCTTTGCCTCTTCGATGTGCCAATATAGAATGGATTATATATATATATATATATATATATATATATATATATATATATATGTGTATATGTATATATATATTTTACGAATGTATTAGTCAAATAAATATTTGATTCATTCGATTATTAGACACAAAATGTAAATATTAATTTATATAAAATCGATGAGAAGATAATTGATAGAGGCAAAGTCGATTCAGTTTGTTTTCATATTATATTTATTATAATTATTGATATATATATATATATATATATATATATATATATATATACATATACATATATATATACATATAAATTTCTTCCACTTAAAAATAGTTAAATATAAATTTTAATCTATCGCTTTATAATCAAATATTATCTATCTTCCTTCAAAATCTTATAAATCAATTTAAATATTAATATATTTCTTTTTTTCTTCTATAAGTTTCGAATCATGCAATTTTTCTAATAATCTATATCAATATCATTATTACTATTATGTATGTAAATTTTATAGTTATATACTTTTTTCTCTTTCCTCCTCTCCTATCGAAAAAGAAAAAGAAAAAAAAAATATATATATATATATAAGGCACACTTCGTTGATAAGAACTCTATAAGACTATACTTGAAAAACACACAAAAGCTTTTATATTCGATTAGATATTCATATCCAAAGATTGATCGATGCTTTTCTCTCTGTCTCTCTCTCTCTCTCTCTCTCTCACTCCCTCTCTCTCTCTTTAAATATATATATTTCTAATGAAATAAAATCCTTCCTACACCCTCCCTCACCAGCACCACCCCGTCTCTACTTCCTATTCCGATTAAAAATTGTACGTAGAACTTTGTAATCTCTTTTGAAATTCACGTATTAAAAGAAACGTAAACATAAATAAATTTCTATCGAAAATATTTCAAAAGATCATGAGATCTATAGAAATCGATGATGTGAGATTGATTTTTTTTTCTTTTTTTTTTTTCTTTTTTTTTTTTTTGAAGTACATCTGATCGATGAAATGTGATTGATCTTTTAAAATACGTGGAAAATAAAATAATCTACTTAGAATTGACGATAATAATATTTATATATATATATATATATATATATATATATATATATAAATATATATATATATATAATGAAGGGTAAAACACACGATACCAGAAAGAAAGGAAAAAAAAAAAAGAAAGAAGAAAAGAAAAGAAGAAGCCTACGTAATAATATAAACGAGCCAATATTTAAAATAGCACAGAAATATTTTCGAACATATCAACAACAACAATAACAAAAAAAAAAACAAAACCAAAATAAAAAAAGAATGATGATCTTCTAATTGTAAAATCTAATACGTGCACGTTCGTGAGAATGCTGATAGTAAAAGATAAAAAGTAAAAAGAAAATACAAAAAAAAAGAAAAAAAAAAAGAAAAAAAAACACAAAATAAATAAAACAGAAAAAAAGCGAAATGAATTAAAATAGAATTAAAAATAGAAATAGAAATATCGATATCGCGAGTATTACGATAATAGTAGCCTAACAACAAACCATAGAAAAAATAAAAGAAAAAAAAAAAAAAAAGAAAAAGAAAGAGAGAAAGGAAAAAAAGAAAACATATTGGATCATTTTATAATTTGATTTGATAAAATGTTTACATCCGTATGTTTACAACCGATTTAAAGTATATAAAGAATAAGACACGATATTCTTGGAGACAGTGGATGGTGTTCGTAACGATAAACCGTTAGTTTTCTCTGAATGGTTCGTTGTCCAAGTGCTCTCGGGAGGAAGGACAACATCCTGTGAACCAGCTTTGGTTTTCTTGTCTGATCCCTTATAACCATATAACCGTCTTATAAGTAAAAAAAAAAAAGAAAGAAAAAAAAAAAGGAAAAAAAAAAAGAAGAAGAAGAAGAAGAAACCTTGCCGACCTTTGTACTCTTCCCTTCTCTTTCTTTTCTTTTTCTTAATTTCTTTTTCTTTCTTTCTATTTTTTTTTTTCATTTCCCCCTTTTTTTTTTCTTCTCTCTTTTTCTCTATCCTAAATTTTCCTTCCTCTTTCTTCCATATTCATCAAAATTCGTCTCGATATTTTCGATTAAAATGAAGAAGAAGAAGAAGAAGAAGAAAAATATATAAGGGAAGGAAAAAAGAAATTATAATAATTAATTTATTAAATGATAATATATAATTTGATATAAAAAAAAAAAGAAAGGAAAAAAAAGAGAAATAAAATATTTACAAATAAATAAATCAATCGATCGATAAACAATTTAAACAATTCTGACGTTTAACATTTCATTTTGTATGATATATATAAAAACGAACGTGTACATAATACTTACAAAAAAACAATGAAATAACTCATATTTGCGTGTGTATGTGTATGAGCGTGTTGAATGTGTATATGAAAAATCTGTTATCGCTATATTACCCTTTATAATAGTTTTCGATTAGCTTCCTATATATTAATTAGATTAGACGTAAGCGTGCCTTTAAGATCAATTAAGAAACTTTTAATTGAGGAGCTTAAAAACTTCCTTTAATAATAATAATAATAATAATAATAATAATAATAATAATAATAATAATAATAATAATAATAATAATAATAATAATAATAATAATAGTAATAAAATAAATACATATACATATATTCGCGTTCTCTCCGTCATCGTAGATCGTGATTTACACGATTGTACGTAGATCATATATAGAAGCTCCTTATATTAATCAACATTTTCATCAATAAACCAACATATGTACAAACAAATTTTATTACTAAGATATTCGAAGAAAATTCTGTACAGGGACATATTAAACAGACTGTTTACATTTTTTTTCCTGTTATATACGGTTTATTGAATAAAATACATGTGTTTCCAATTGTCTATCATCATTCTTTTTCTCTCTCTCTCTCTCTCTTTATCTATCTATCTATCTTTACTATAGTCTTCCTTTTCTTCTATTGATATAATAATTGATTGTAAGATAGATAGTAACATTTGTTAACAAAATAAACATTATAATTATAGAAAAATAATTTTTAAAAATAATAAATTTCATAGAATATAAATTTACTCTTTTCTAATTCAATATCTAATTTATATATATATATATATATATATATATATATATATATATAATTAATTAATTAATTATATATATATATATAATTAATTAATTAATTAATTTTAATCGAATAAAATTTGTTAAGAAAAATAAATGATGAGAAACAAAATAAGAAAATAATAATAATAATAATTTCAACGATCAATAAATATCGCAAGATGTATAATACATTTTATTCATTCGATATATTTTAATTATTATCTAAATATAATTTGAATTTAATAAAATTTGAAAAATGATAAAAAGAAAGGAATGAATGAGATAAAAGAAAACATTCTGAGAATTATAAAATTTCACACGACGAATAGTAACATCTGTTACGTGTACGTGATCCTTCTATTTTCTCGATGCCTAAAAGAAATTCACCTTAATCTATGAAAACAAGCCGCAAAAGAAGCAAACAGCTATTTATTCGTTCACGAAATAACAAGGAAGTCGTAGAAGAGTGCTGCTCCTTCGGTAGCTTTACTTTTTAGTTAGTACGTGTTAAGAACGCCCTCGTTGCATAAATCATCGAAAGAGGCGCCAGGACTTTTTGGTTTCGGCCTGACTCCTGGGCAAATAAGTTACACGTGTCGACGATGACTGTATAATTTTAAAATTATATATATATATATATATATATATATATATATATATATATGTATGTAGTTATATATGCATATATAAATATCGTTCGTTAAAATTATAAAATGGATCGGCCTATGAAATATTTCAATGAAATTTTCAAATCTCTTTGGAATTTAACATAAATTTTTTTGATATTAAATAATTATGAAAAAGAAGATAAATAACGTTCACGTAAAAAAAACTTGAATTTATATATTTACACACACACACACACACACACATACATACACATACAGATACATATCTGTATACTGTATATAAATTATATTATAATATAAATATTTATATAAATTATATTGTATATAACTTATATTATAATATAAATATGTATATAAATTATATTGTATATAAATTATATTATAATATAAATATGTATATAAATTATTATGTATATAAATAACTGTATATACATTATACTGTATATGAATTATACTACATCTGTATAATTTATAAAAGATTTAAAAGATAAAAAAAAAAAAAAATATAAAAGGACGAACAAATAAGATCTAATTTATATCAATTTATATATCAATGTTTATATCTTGGGAAAATTTTCTTTCTCCTAAAAGTAATAATTCAAACCGATCGATTATTAAATGGATAAAATTTTCAAATTTAATTTAAATAAATTTCATATTTGAAATGTAATTTTAATAATAAATTTCATATATTGAAATTTCATAAATTTCAATAACGAATGTTGAAATTTCTATATACACATATACACTCACACACACACACACATACATACATACATATATACATACATATATATATATATATATATATATATATATATATATTTTCGAGAAGATGAAAAAAAAAGGAAAAAAGAGAGGAAAAACAAAATGATCGTTCCGATACCGGAAACGAGGTTGCATAGTTCCCTTTGTAGAGATATATTCCGCTAGAGTAATTTGAAGTGTCGTCTATCGGGCCCTGGAAATGGCTTTCGAGGAATCGTTTTACGTTTCTATCCTCTCCTTTCCTTTCGTTGTGTCGAGCAAAGAGCGAGAAGGGCTCGTTCATCCGTATCGGCGCTACCCGTGACTCCCGTTAACCGTGTGATACCCTAAAAACCATCTCGAAATAATTAACTCTGGAGCCGACCTCATTACGCCTTTTAATGAGGTGCCACCCGGCTGATACACGAAGGGTAGTCAAAAAAATGCCATGCAAAGGAACGACGGTCATACTAAACCGAATTTCGTTAACATGTGTCTTTGTATAATACAGGAGAGAAAGAGAAGGAGATAGAAAGAGATAAAAAGAGAGAGAGAGAGAGAGAGAGAGAGAGAAAATGGAAGGATATTGATTGATAAAGTAAATTTATAAATTTTTATATCTGCTATTAAGAAAAGATATAAGAACATTTTAGATCGTATTAGAATGAGTTTATTTAGAGCATCCTATTAGGCACTTTAAAATCGGACGTTATTCCATCAAGTACTTGACATTTTCTAATGCTCAAGTTCTTTCGCATATACTCGTCCCTGGATCGAGATAAGTTGTCCCTGTGATGTGATGAAAAAAAAAAAAAGAAAGAAAAAAAAGAAAGAAAAAAAAGAAAGGAAGAAAGAAAGAAAGAAGAAAAAAACCACTTGTTTAGAAGTTTTGACACTAGGCATCCTGTTGTGAGATAAAAATTTATAGATCGATTTTATATATATATTTATTTATTTATTATATATTATTATCATCATTGTTTTTTTTTTTCTTTTTTTTTTTTTTATTATACGTACAAATATATAGAAAATAATTCAAATTATTTTATCACAAATATTTTTATAATTATAATTCGAACAATTTTACTTATACGTAATTAAAAAAATACATTCGAATAATTTTAATAATCTAAATGATTATTATAAAATTATTATTAAATTATAATATAATATATAATACTTACGTAATTATAAAAATAATTGAAATTATTTTTCAACAATAATTGCATCTTTCTAAAACAATTCGAATATTATTTTATCATAGACATTCACATTATCAGTGTCAATTTAGAAATCATTCGAATATTAGTGAATATAGTAAATAGTAAATAGTAAATAATAAATGTTAAAGAAATTCTTTGAAGTCGTTAAGAATGAAAGAGCGAAAGGAAGTGTGAAAGAGATAGGGAAAAAGAGAGAAAGAGAGAAAGAGACGGAAGTTAGGAAATTGACGTCTTTCAAAGGTATCGTTCACACTTTCCCAGAACGTTATAACCCAACACAAACTATATTTCTCTCTCTACAAAGAGGAATCGATGAGAATACTGCCGGCTTGTATCTATTTTTGACGATGCTAAGGAAACTTCAACGGTGTTTTTCCGGTCCATCGTTCAATGTCTTTGTATATCCGTGAGAGTATTCATGTACTATGGTGTTCAACACAGATCAAAAAAAGAAAGAAAGAAAGAAAGAAAATGAAAGCGAGAGAGAAAGAGAGAGAGAGAGAATTTTTTCTTAGACTTAGATAAGTTAAAAGAAAAAAAAAAGAAGCGAAAAAAGCAAGAAAGAAGAAGAAGAAGAAGAATTCGATGACAAGTTGGCAATTGAAGGAAATGAAAGGAGAAAGAATGTGTTGGTGGTGTTGGTGGGAGGGTTGTGGTTAAAAGGGAGGAAGTCTGAAAGGGATGATGTGGGTGGGTGGAAGGGAGGGGTGGGCGTCTGTTAAAAAAAAAAAAAAAACTCTTTCAAACACAATGGATCATAAGATTCCCCTATTATCCTTATTCTGGATTGAACGATCGAAAGAAACAGAACTGTTTAAGAAGGAAAGAGAAAACACTATGGAGGTGTATATATATATATATATATATATACTATATAGTCGAATATATGTATACTAACGAGGCTAACTTTAAGAGTAGGTTGGGAAAAATGTTCTTTACCAGTCTCGGCATCTACTATTGGCTACGTAAGATAACCGATGACATAGCTTTCGACCAATCGACGTTAAACTGGGCGTCGCATTCCGAAGACTTCCTTGCAATAATATTTGCACTGGCCCGTCTTATATCCATTAACCTCGATCGTTGTCTTCTTAGTCGTCGTCTTTAGTCGTTCGAGATGCCATTTGCTAAATTATTTATCGACTCTCTCTCTCTCTCTCTCACTCTCACTCTCCGTCTCTCTCTCTCTCTCTCTCTCTCTCTTTGTCTGTCTTTCTTTTTCTCTTTTTTCTAGCCGCACTACCACCAGTTATTTTTCTTTTTTTTAATCTCCTTGACCGTCCATTTTTCTCGTCTATATATCGATATTTTTTTTTTCTTTCTTTTCTTTTTTTTTTAGAGTACTTCCCAAACAAATCTCGATCTCTTTTGATCGGTTTAAATGTATTTATACGACCTATTTTTTTATGGTTCTTTTTTTCTTCCTTTCCTTTCCTTTTGTTTTGTTTACCTGTTTTTTTTTTCTTTTTTTTTTCTTTTTATAATGTTTCGAACTCCACGAATTTCTCAAAAAAGTGAGCCGGTCGTTTCAACTTTTTTATGGTTTTCTTTTTTTTATATCTCTTTTTTCTCCACTTTTTTCCTTTTTTTTTTTTTTCTTTTTATCATCATTTTTGTAATAGATCGAATTATTCGAGGAAGGAAAGAAAATTCTCTATGAAATATTATTTCATATTATGATCGTTTATTATTATTATAACGTGCTAATATAATCTCGCAATTATAAGATATAAAAATACTGTATGTCAGAGACGCGCGTGCTTGGTGTTGTTTTGTGACAGGGGGTTGGGTGCAGGGTGGGCGGTGGGTGTTTTTTTTCTCTCTCTTTTTCCCCCTTCTTTTTTCCTTTTCGTGAAAAAAATGACGAAGTGTAATACAAAGAAAATGCACTTAATGGTAGTAACAACGAAGGAATGGTAATCTACAATTTATTATCTTAAATGTAATATATATATATATATATATATTTTTTTTTTTTAATTAATATTAATATTAATATTAATAATATTATTTATATTTGTAAAATGAATATGCCGTAATTATAGTATGTACAATAAGTAAGAAAAATAAGATTTGATCGTCGTGATATAAATCGTAAATAAATTATTGCATTATCCGGCCGACACAATTTTCTTTTTCCCCTTTCGTTCGATCCTTTATTAATTTATTTATTTGTTTATTTCTTTCTTTATTTTCTTTTCTTATTTCTTCTAATTTTATTCTTATACTTATTAATAATTATTAATAATTAATATACAAGGGACAAAATATTTTCTCTCATGTAATAAATACTCGACGATCCCTCGTTTAATAAAAAAAAAAAAAAAAAAAAAAAAAAAAGAAAAGAAAAAAAAACTAGTCGCATATTTACAATCAATTCATTTTAATCGGCTTAATTGGAAAATTAAGAGAAGAAATAAAAAAAAATAAAAAATAAAAAAAAGTAAAACAAAAAGAATTCTAACGTCTAACATATTTTTAATCTCAAGCATTTTCCTCTACATATACAATCTCACAAATTTTGGTATCACTAGCAGTATGTTTGAGAATATGAAAGATATTTTGATAGTATATAAAATATAATATCAAACTTAAATAATATCTTAAAAATATAGATAATTATATTACTAAGTATATATATATATATATACTTATTATAATCATTTGAAAAGTACGCAGCTTTTTCTTCCTTCTTGCTTTTTTTCTTCAACATTTAAATATCATACATGAAACGAAACACAAAACAAAACAAAGCAAAACAAAACCAAAAAAAAAATAAAAGAAGAAAAACAAAAAAATAAGAAAGAATAAAATAAAGATATCTTTCAAATGGCCCGTTATTGCATCGATATCAGATCTAATTTTAGATTGAAAGACAAGCAAAAAAAAAAAAAGAAAAGAAAAAAAGAAAGAAAGAAGAAAAAGATACAGATACATGAAGATATACAATTTCTGTCGTGAAAAATAATGTTTGTAAGATTTTAGATCTATCTAATTGAATATACATATCAATGTAAATATTATATATATATATATTAATTGAAATATATATTCTCGGTATAGAAGAGAAGGAAGCTGTTTCTTTTCTTTTTTTTTTTTCTTCCAATATCACGAAACTTATTTTTGTAAGTACTTATAAACAATAAGCTCTTAGTTTTATTCTCTTTTGATTTACGCAATGATTAAATATATATATATATATATATATATATATATATATATATATCATAATTCTCTCATTAGTTCTGCTTAAACATTTTAAATATCTAAGATAGACGAATTAGCAGGCACGTACCATTCCAATTCTAATATCTAATATCTAATTTATTCATTCGTTTAAGAATTTATTAATTTATTTATTTAATCTATTACTTAATCAGTATCAATGTATGTATATATGTATTTATGTATACATGTATGTCTATATGTATGTATGTATGTATGTATGTATGTATGTATGTATTTATTAAGCTGTTACAAAATTTTGCTGAAAATACGTAGGAAGGAATTGATTTTCTAAGAAAATGTCAAATGTCCTTGGAGTGTCTATCTGTTAGCATTATGGTTTTTCGTTGTCTAGGCCCCCGCGAGGCAAAGCAGCTGTCACACTCGTTCACTCGTTCGTTCGTTCTTTCTTTCTTTCTTTCTTTCTTTATTTCTTTTTTTTTTTTTTTATTTTTCCTTTCCTTTCCCCCCTCTAAACCGACCATCTTTTTTCTTTTTCCACCTCCGCCCCCCATCCCGTGTTTCTCATTCTCTCTTTTTCTTTTTCTCTTTTCAAGAGTAATAATACTGAAGAAGGGGTGTCGAAAATAAAAAAAAAAAAAAAAACAAAAGAAAATAAAAAAAAAATTATGGCCAAGGTTTACGCGTGGGGTATAATCAAAATGACGAACGGGGACAGTTAGAGCATTTTTGTTTTTTTTTCTCTCTCTTTTTCCTTTTTTCTTTTTGGATTTTTTTTTCTTTTTTTTCTGTTTTTTTTTTTTTTTTTTTTTTTTTTTTTTTATTATAAATCACGACCGAATTAAAATTACCCTTTGTAAATTGTAGATAATAGAAGATAAAGGACGAGAGAATCCATTTTTAAATCACAAAGAGTCGTATAAATTATCTCTCTCTCTCTCTCTCTCTCTCTCATCTAATCTCTCCATTTCTCTTTCACGCATATATCTAATAAATCTAAACGAACGAATGTTCTTTTATTTTTTTTTTTTCTATTTTAACGGTACCATAGTGATACAATCACAGTGACATATGCGAGTTATAAGATATCTTTTTTTTTTTTTTCTTCCATTCATTCTTCTTTCTTTTTCTCTTTTTTCTTTTTTTTTTTCTTTTATCTTCTGCGAATTAAGCAAACGAATTTGCAAACGTTTGTCCATGAAATGGGTCCAATTGAAAATTAAATTAGAGAAATAAAACGGGGGATGAAAGAAGAACCAAGAGAATGATGTAAATAACAAAGAAAGAATAGTTAGCTCTATCTATCTGTCTCTATCTCTATCTTTCTCTTCTCTCTTTCTCTCTCTCTCTCTTTCTCTCTCTTTCTCTCTCTCTCTCTCTCTCTCACTCTCTTAGACGTATAAATCTAAAAGCAGGAGTTTTGTTTTATTATTTAACAGCAAGACCGCCAAACGTAGAAACCTTACACAAAACACATACACACACACACATATATATATATATATCTGTATGTATGTATGCATGTATATATATATGTATATATGTATGTATGTTATTGGACGTGTGTGTCCAACGAAACAGGAAAATGTTGAGACACCAAACGTTGGGATGTCTCGACTAATTGAATTCAAAGAGATTTATGACCTAGGAGTGACTCGGGTGTCGCGGAAAAAAGGAGAAAGAAAAAGAAAAAGAAAAAGGAAAAAAAAAGAATAGAAAAGAAAAAAAAAAGAAAAGAAAAGAAAATACGCGTGAAGAAGATACGCGAACTCCTTTTTGGTTGTTCAACGATGTTCTATTAACTCAAGAGTAAGAAAATTTATTTCTTTAAGAAGAGAACATTGACAAATGTACATACATGCATACATACATACATACATAGATAGATACATATGATTTAATCGGATTAAATTATATATGAATTAGAACGGAGAATTATCGTCGAACGATATTTAAAATGGTATTATTACAATTTTATTTAGAATTTAATTGGAGAATGATAATTTGTACGAAAAGATCAGGTACGTCATTTGAATTTTTTTAAATCATAAGAAATGTTTTATCGAACGAAAATGTCGTCGAAAGATTTTACGATACCGAAGTAACCGTCGAGTTCTAAGTACATATTTACGTATATATACGTAAGTACGTAAGTACTTAAGCACGCGTAGAAGCATAAGAAGATACAAACGCATACACACACGCACATACATACATATATACATTGTATGTGCCTTCCCTTGATTTATGGACCGTTGATAACTAAAGCCATCAAAGACGTTTCGCGGCTCTGTCTTGTACTTTTAGCCGGATGCAATCTCAAGATCTATAGATCTTCATACCAAATGGAACATTGAAAAATCGTTTGCCGGATCCCTTTACCTCATACCACTCCTCCCACCCTCCCTCAAAAAAACAAAAAAAGAAATATCTGTCCATCCTTCAAAACATAATTAAAATTTCTTTGATTGTTTCTTTTCCTCTAAATCTCTAAATCTTTTCTCTCTCTCTCTCGCTCTCTCTCGCTCTCTCTCTCTCTCTCTCTATTTATCTATCTCTCTTTCTTCGTTCTTTTTTTCCTTTTCTTTTTTCCTCGTAAAATTATTTATTTTCTTTTTCCTAATTATCTCATTCGTTATCGTTCTTATTACAAAGAAAATCGTCCAATGCATTTTTTTTTTTTTCATTGCATCTCATGTCATTTCGATTAATTTGCATGATGTTTCTTGTCCTTAAGAGAAGAAAAAAGAATTCTTTTTCTATTAACTTTTCTTCTCTTGTTTTTATTTTCCTTTTCTTTTTTTTTTTTTTTTATTTTTTTTTTATTTTTGTTTTCTCCGTTTTCCTCGTTTTCCCCTCTTTTTTTTTTCCCCCTTTTTTTTTCCCTCCGGGCCACCAAGATTCATTGCCGCAATAAAGATGGTGCCGGTGTTTGAACGTAAGCGTATCTTCGTTAAGCGGACTCAAACGCGGTCCAAGGTTTACTTTTGCCGGTTTAAAATAACCGACTCCCTAACGAAAGATGTATATTCGCATATAGACGGCTCGGAGAATTTCGAAAGAGCGCCGAGAGAGCAACAACGTTCCTTGTTTGTTGGATCGATGATCGAAAATTTAAATTAAGGTGTGACGATATAAATTCAAGGTATACACATATATTTACATTTATATATATATATATATATATATATATAAATCCATTCTATTTTATCTTTAATAATTGTTCGATAAGTTTCGAAACGCTTTTTTTTTTTTTCTTTAAAGAAAAAAAAAAGAAGAGAAAATTATTATTCAATGTATCCAGAGTAGATCGATAAGTAAATAGATAATTTATTTAGAAAGGAATGTATTTAACTATATACATACATAAATACATATATATATATATTTATTATTACATAAATATATATATATTTATGTATGTTCATGGATAACGAACGAAAAAGTAAGAAAAAAAAAATCATCATCACGAACAGTTAATATAATTCTGTCATCCTTTATGAAAGAGAATATGCTTGTATCAGAGAGAGAGAGAGAGAGAGAGAGAGAGAGAGAGAGAGATGAAATAACATTGTACCCGACCGATAGGCGCCAAAATGCTCGTTAATTTTTTCCCACGTCTTTCTCTATTTCTCTCTCTCTCTCTCTCTCTCTCTCTCTCTCTCTCTCTCTCTCTCTTACACGTTTTCTATCCACCATATAACTTCCTTTTAGTATTAATTTTCGCAGTATCTTGTTGTTACCACGATGACGTTTGTCCGTGTAATCATATTTGATAGCCATAAAAAGTATAATAAAGTTATCGTAAAGCTTACTCGTCGTCACAGAGATTACGATCTTGACTTCTTTAGAAAGAGAGAGAGAGAGAGAGAGAGATTTCTCAAAGATATTCCAAATTATTTGGAAATCGTTCAAAGGAAACTCTAATGGATCGTCCATCGTTTAGAACTTTTATTTGTCTCATACGCGTCGTGTCCCTCCGTCTTGTAATTTTGGAAAGAACAAAAAGGAAAAAAAAAAAGAAAAAAGAAAGAAAGAAAAAGAAAAGAGTAAAATAAAATAAAAAATACTCGTTGTAACGTTTTCCTTTGATCGATCATTTTTTAACTCATTTACGATGCAATTCATTTAAAATATGATTTAACCATTCTCATTGAATAAATTGCTTATCATAAATGTATTTCATATGTCGCAAACACATTCAGATAGAATTTATAGAATTTGTTAAGTACATATATTAAGTGAAATAAAATAAAAATTTGGTAATCAGGATGATATTAGATTTCGTCTAACGAAAAAATTGTGAATACCTAAGTTACTAGATAATTGATTATTAGATTCAATCATGATTTGTCGTAATTGTTAATTAAGGCCAATAGAGAAAAATGTAAAATTTTTTCATTTAATGCTTGATATTTCAATGAAGGGGAATGTAATCGGATTGCATTAATGACTGTTTTAAAATCAACACGAATAAAATGATTAATATATGCCTACATTAAAAATTCAAGGAATCGTGAACATACATAAAGCTCTAAATAAATATATCATATATCTCATTAATTTTATATTCGAGGAAATGCAACCTATGTGTGTGCGTTCATAAGTGTGTTGTATTTCTATATACTTATGTTTGTTTGTGTGTGTGCGTATGTGTTTGTATGTGTTCATTCTTTTTTGATTTTCTTTTTTTCAAATATTTTCCTTTTTCTCTTCTTTCTCCTTCTTCCGTCTTTCTCTCTTTTTAGTCTCGTTTTTCTTTGCATTGACTTCATTGCGAATTCTATAAAAAAAAAAAAAAAGAGAAAAAGAAAAAGAAAAAGAAAAAAGATTAATATATCTTATCGATCATTCTCCATTGATGTCATCTAAAATTCCTATTCTTTATCTTTTTCTTTTCTTTTTCGTCTTTTTTTCTTTTTTCATTTTGCATGATTAAAATCATCTTGAATTCGTTAAAAAAAAAAAAAAATAAAGAAGAAGAGAATTTTCATTATTTAGCAACTTAACGTACTAACATCTATGTATATATATATATGTATGTATGTGTATATATATGTGTGTGTATGTATATATATATTTTTTTTTTTTATATATAATATCTATTAGAAAATATTTTCATCGATTTTAAACGCATTTCTTTTTCTTTTCGTATATTCTCGTTATTTTCTTTTTCTTTTCTTTTTTTCTTTTTGATATTTTCCAGTCAAATATTGAAATCAATTAAATTCGATACGAATCCAATAAAATTTTGTCCACAGAGGATAATAATTATTCCGTGAATATCTATATCTCTATCGCGTTATTTTGTTGTTTTTTTTTTTTGTCTTTTTTTTCTTTTCTTTTCTTTTTTGCCTTCTCTTTTTCTTGTCCAACGAAAACACTTACATTGTCATACTTTTCGTCCGTATGTACAATTAAAACGGGCATTTCGTCAAAATTATATAATTGAATTCAATTTTGTAGTTCATGCAATTGCAAACACTTTGTACGATTATATTTTGTAACGATTTAAACAAATTTTATATATATATATATATATATATATATATATATGTATATACGTACTATATATTTTGGGTGTTTCAGATTTTTGGTCTTTTTCTTATCAAACACCGTATCAATATTTTTATATATTCTTACGAAATAGAAATAAGAAGAAGAAAAAAAAAGATAATAAAGAAAAAAAAAATATCATATAAACGTAGACTTACAAATATTTCGAATGAAAAAAGTTACGGTGAAAATTTCAATGAAATTATATATATATATATATATCATTAATCATGATAGTGAATAATCTATCGGTTTTTTCATCCTTTCATTTTTAACACGTTTCTTTTCTTTTTAATATATTTTACGAATTAATATTTTTTTCTTTCTTTATATATATATAGAAACTGGCATATATTCTCTATAGATGTACGTAGAATTAAAAAGAAACGAGACGATGTAAAAAAGAAAAATTTTTTTTATATCTAATTTCATTTATTCTATTAGATAATATAACACGATATTTCTATTTAACGAAATATTCATGTTATAGGAAAGCGACGAGAAAAAGAAATAAAAGAAAAAATAAGAGGAAGAAGAAGAATAATTTGAAACACCCTATATGTACGATATTTAGATAATAGATACACACCGAGCATTATAACACATTCATCATTAGTTCCTTCATCCTACATTTCACGTATACATTTAATCCTTCTATTATAATCATATATATATACATATATATATATGATTATATGAGCAATATACATCATATCATTGTATATTGTTTATCTATGATCGGATATTTATTTATAAATTAGAGTTCCAATCACCCTCCATACGCCAAACGCTAAATGCATAAGATAGTTTTTCATGTGCCATGTAACTACATGAGGATGACGTTATTTCTCTTGCAGCTAATACCGCGCTTCTTGGATTTCTCTCTTCTGAAACATTATAAGTATAATTAATTTTACAGAAATTACGTTTCCATTGGAAAAAACTTTGTTTCATTAACGTATTCGATCGTAACGATTGGCATTTATAATGAGGTTATAATTAAAAAGAAAAAAAAAACGATAAGGTTAATTGAAAAACGAAACGAAAATATGAGATTAAATTAAGGAGAAAAAGAGAAACAAAAAGGAGAGAAAGAAAAAAGAAAAAAAAAAAAGAAAAAAAAAAAAAAGAAAAAGTTTTTTTTGTGTTTTTTTTTTTTTGTTTTTTTCCCCCTAGTAAAATCAGTAATGATGATTTATGATATGACGAGGAGGAAGAAAAAAAAATGAAAACGAAGGAAATTTGAAGGTTTAATATTTTCGTTTCGTGTTTTCGTATTTTTTTCCGATCAACAGAAATATCGTTGCGAATATTTCAAGATTCAAATTCGTTCATACTATTTGAATTGAAATATCATATACATATATATATATATATATATATATATATATATATATATTTTCTTTTTTTTTGTTTTGTTTTAGGAATATTAATTATTGAGCGAATAAAAATAGGAAATAACGATGAATATAATTGACGAATGAAATATTCAAAAGGCAATCGTTGAAGGATTAATAAAAATGACAACGTATTGAATGATAATATTTATTTCATATCATTTATTTCGACGAGGAAACTTTACAATTCTCTTGAATGAATGAATGGAAAAAAAAAAAAAAAAAAAAAAAAATTAAAAACATATAAAAATGAATAAAAATTTCATTTTCTAAAAAATTTTCGACGTACGAGATGTATGCGTAGTCCTGGTGAAACGAATAAAAATGAAAAGAAAAGAAAAGAAAGAAAGGAGAAAGGAAAAGAAGAAATTGAATGACATTATTAAAAATTAATTGAAAAATTTTGATAGATCTGACGTTAATTCGAAAATGTTAAAAAATGTTTAAATCGTTTGAGGAGAGAATAAAAAAAAAAAAGAAAAAAAGAAAAGAAAAAGAAAAGAAAAAGGAAAAAAATTTATAAAACAAAAAAATAAAACAATATCAAATTTTATTAATTCTAAACTGTAAGTACATACATACATATGTACATATATATATATATATTTTTCTTTTTCTTTTTGTTTGGAAGTTAGTAGGGCAATTTTTGGAAGAAGTTAAAACGACGCACACGAATAAGTGGCACTAGGATAGCACGCTCATCAAGCCTTTACAGAGGTCCGTAAATTACAAGACTCCACTACGAGTGACTGTTTAATTAGACTACACCGTAAATAAGCACTAAAGCGGTTCCCATAAACATAAGCTCGATGCTTCTGTATGTATGTAAGTTATTAAGGTGGCGAAGGGTAAGGCAAACTAGGATTGTAGGAGTTTCTCTCTTTTTTGTTTTTTTTTTTTTTTTCATCTACAAACATCGCACAAGTCTTTTTTCCTTTCTTCTTTTTCTTCTTTTTTCTTTTCTTTTTTTCTTTTTTTTGTTTTTTCATCTACAAACAACGCGCAAGTCTTTTTTCCTTTCTTCTTTTTCTTCTTTTTTCTTTTCTTTTCTTTTCTTTTCTTTTTTTTTTGTTTTTTTTTTTTTTTCTTCACTTTTCCCTCAGCCTGATTAATGCTTTCTCATAGAGTAGTAAAAGTTGACGATACTATTTACGTTTTGGTAGGAACGTTTCTAAAAACGAGCTTAAAGAGCATAGAGACATGGAGAGAAAGAGAGAGAGAGAGAGAGAGAGAGAGAGAGAGAGAGAGAGAGAGAGAGAGAGACAGAGAGCGAAAGAGATAAAGAGATAGAGAGAGAGAAAGAGATAAACAAATAGGTAGATAGATAGATAGATAGAGAGAAAGAGAGAGAGAGTGTGTGAGACTATAATTGATATTAGAACAAAAATAAATGATGAATGGATATTATAGTTGTGATAAAAATTCTTACCGCTTTCCTCCTCGTTGTTTTCCATATTACAATGCAACACTTGATACAAAAAGTCAATATACCTCGTTGCAAGTTTTAACGTTTGAATTTTACTCAATTTATCGCTTGGCAATGTTGGAATGATCTTTCTAAGGGCGGAAAATGCTTCATTTAAACTCTGAGTTCTTTGCCGTTCTCTAACATTAGCCATTACTCTTTGATTTTGAATTTCTTCATACGTGGCACCGCTCTTTCTACGAACCTTCATTTTCGTTGAGGAAGAGGTTGCATTTTCATTTTCATTATCATCGATATTAGTCTTCCTTTTTTTTTTCACTCGATTATTTTCTACAACGAATGTTTTCGTAGATGATGCTGGATTTTGATCGATCTGTTTGTAACTATGCTGTTGTTCCAATTGTTGTGATGTTTGTTGTTGTTGTTGTTGTTGATGATGTTGTTGTTGATGTTGCTGATGTTGCTGTTGTTGTTGTTGTTGTTGTTGCTGATCGATATCCTCCTTTTTATATTCATGTAATGTATCAGATTTATATTCAATGACATCTATCAATCGATAGGGTTCAGTATTTTGCAATTGTGCCGTTTTCGATACAGCGATCGTAGTGAGTTCTTCGCCACCGGATGAATACATATGATTAGGTGATGCCATTATATAAAGACTTTGTTCATTTTCTTTACCATGATCGGACAAGAATACCGGTGAATTGGCGTGCAATCTTCTGTCATAAATCATTTGTAAATCTCTTATAATTTTACCCTCCTGATGGTCCTGAGAATGATATCTTTTACCATCATCTGGATTTTCGTATATCAAAAATGGTGGCGATTGAGCTTGATAAATAGTCTGACTATTGTTATTATTATTATTATTATTATTATTATTATTATTATTATTATTATTGCTATTATTATTATTATTATTATTATTATTATTATTATTATTATTATTATGTTGAAGATGAAGGTGATGAAGATGAGGAGGATGATGATGATGATGATGATGATGATTATTGTGATGATTATTATGATGATAAGGCGGCACGTCACGGTGCTCCGGCGGATTACTGAGATCCATCAAGTGTGTTGGCGGTGAAAAACGTTCGTAATGATGCGGCGAATTGCTTGCAGAACTTCCGTCGCTACGAGGAATTCCGGAACTGTCGTTATCATCCAATAGATAGAAATTTGGTACGCACGTGGCCTGGGTAATTAACAATTGTCCAACTTGCATCGTTTCCTATTTTATCTATAACTGTTTTCATTCCTTTTATCAATCACCACCCACGTATGTAGTTTTCTTTTTTTCTCATTAAAACATTAATATTCCATTTGTTAGAACTCCGACTAAATCACTATCAGGATAATTAATTATTATCGATATTGTTCGATGATAATGATAATTAATGTGTATAGAAAAATGAATAATGCGCACTTGTCGCGGCCATTAAACGTGTAGTTTCTTTTTTTTTTTCGAAAAAGAACAAGAAAAAAAAAGAGAAAGAAGAAGAAAAAGAAAGACAGAAAGAAAGAAAGAAAAAAAGAAAGAAAGAAAGAAAAGGACACGTTTCACGAGAAATCCGATTACGATCAGTAATTTTACTTTTCAATTAAAACAGACAACACGTCTTATATTATTTATATATTTTATATTGAATGGATGTACGAACAAACGAACAAACGAATAAATAAATAAATATATAAACAAATAAGTAAATAAGGTGGAAAAGAAAGCGAGCGCGCGCGCGTGCGCACGTACACATGAAAAAACAAACACAAATACGAATACGAACGGATGGATGGACGGACGGATGGATGGATGGATGGATGGATGGATGGATGGATGGATGGATGGACGGACAGATAGACAGGCAGACGGACAGACGGACAGACAGAAAAATAGACAGACAAATAGACAGATATACACACACACATGCACACGCGCGCGCGCGCGAGGCGAGGCGAGCGAGAGCGAAAGAAAGAAAGAAAGAAAGAAAGAAAGAAATAATGAAAGAAGATAAGAAAGAGAAATAAATAAATAAGACAGTGCGCGTTTGAGTGTAAAAAAATTGATCGATAAATCGGATCGATGGATACGAGAGACACGGAAACCGGTTGTCGATCGGCCGAGAACTTAAGACTGTTTCTAAGCAAAGGTTAAAACTTCTCTGATGGTGGAGACTACGAGGGGATTTCTTCGTGACGTATGGAGAACTCCGCCTCCAAGCAAGAGCTCTCATTTCCTTCCCCTTGCCCCATCTCTCTTCTGTGTTTCTGCTATCTTTCTATACATCCCTCTTTCTCATCTCATCTCTTTTTCTCATTCTGTCCTCTCTCTCTCTCTCTCTCTCTCTCTTTCTCTCTTCGTCTCTCTTTCTCTCTCTCTCTCTCTCTCTCTCTCTGTCTTCGTCTCTCTTTCTTTCTCTTTCTCTCTCTCTCTCTCTCTCTGTCTTTCTCTGTCTCTCTTTCCCGCCCTCTTTCTTTCCCTCTCTCTTTCTCTCTCTCTCTCTCTCTCTCTCTCTCTCTCTCTCTATCTATCTATCTATCTTTCTCTGTTCTCGTCGAGCCCTCCTTAACACCGTTAAATTTCCCCACCATTCGATGTTTTCTTTTATTCATCGTCTCTCTACCAGTGTTTGTCCCCCGTCTAGAAAAATCTAGTGAGAAAGGGAGAGAGAGATAGATAGATAGAGAGAAAAAAGAAAGAGAGAGGGAGAGAGATAGAGAGAGAAAAAGGAAAAAAATTGAAAAAAGAAAAATCCCACGAAATGTTCCTTCGGTTCGACTATAGAAAATAAAATGAAAGAGGAGGAGGAGGAGTAAAAGGAAAAGAAGAAGAAGAAGATGAAGAAGATGAAGAAGAAGATGAAGAAGGAAAAGAAGAAGAAGAAGAAGAAGAAGAAGAAGAAGAAGCTAAGTTCTTCCCTGTCTCTTTATGATCGTCATCGTACCGAAGTTCTTCGTAGAGACAGGAGAAACGAAAAAGAGAAGGAAAAAAAAGAGTGAGAGAGTGAGAGAGAGAGAGAGAGAGAGAGAGAGAACTTACTCGTTCGCTGTCTCCATGATCGTTCGTACAAGAGAGAAATAGAGTGAGAATTATAACGTGTTAGAGAAAGAAAGAAAGAGAAAGAGAAAGATAGAGATAGAGATAGAGAGAGAGACAGAGACAGAGAGAGAGAGAGAGAGAGAGAAGAAGGAAACGTAAATTCGTGAGAGCGAGAAAGATGGGGAGAGGTATAAAGGGGAGACCCATCCACGAATATTTATATCGCCTGACGAAAGTAAGAAAGAGAAAGAGAGAATATATAAAAGAGATCGAGTGGAAATCTCACGAATTTGCGTGAATCCCTCTCGGGTTCTTTACTCTTCTGCTACGTACTGCTCGTTTGTATTCTTTTTTTCTTCCTCTCTTATTTTTTTATTATTCCTTTTCATTTTTTTTTTTTTTTTTTTTTTTTTATTAAGAAAGATCTAGATCAAGGATATCAAGAAATTATCTTTGGCAAAGGAAAAGGTGTTGCATCGTAGTGTTGATCTTAATTGAAATATCGTTTCTATGGGCTTTTCGATTGTGCATATGCGATGGTGTTATAAATTTAAAAAGAAAAAGAGCGAAGAAGAAAGAAAAAAAAAAAAAAACAAAAGAAAAAATAAATAAATCAATGGATCAATTTATCATTCAACAATCATTGTAAATTGTCATGTAACATTGTATTATCTTCCAAAGGGACATACGACAATGTCGAAAGTTTAAGATTATGTATGTATTTATTGTTTTTATCTTTGATAAATTATTTTATAGCGTGAGATGAAAAAGATTCGTGATTGGTCGAATATCGAAAATTCGACGATCATCGATATTATTAATTGTTTAACAATTTCTAATATATTTATATAATAATATCGTAATATTTTTTTTTTTTTTAAAGAATATTGTTGATAATTATTAAAAATTAATTAACAACGATAAAACGATTATCTATTTAACGTAATTAATGAAATAATCTTAGAAAAACCAATACCAATGAATATTTTTAAATGCTAACGACATTGTTACGTAATATATAATACAATATACATACATTTTATGTAACATAAAAGATAACGTGATAAATATATAAATATTAAAAATAAAATCAAAATCTATCCAAATATATCGGAACAATAACGATCGATCATTCAACAATTTATTATGGACAAATGAACAAAAATAATATCATTATATTCCGATATAAGATCGTTATATTTTAAATATAAATTATGAAAAGAAAAACTTTGTTAGAGAGGTGAAAAATTGGGAATAAGAATTATGGCAACATGAACGGAACGCCGAAAATAGTAATACCCCTTTGCGGTGTAATAATAAAAAGCGTAAATTCTTCGGTCGAGAACGAACAAGAAAAGAGAGGGAAAGAGAGAGAAAGAGAGAGAAAGAGAGAGAGAGAGAGAGAGAGAGAAAAAGAACAGAAATATTATACATTCTTAGTATGTACCTAAATACCTATATATCTATGTATCTACATATATGTATAGATATATATATATGTGACTGTATATATATAAGTATATAAAAGTATCTACTAACATACGTCCTATGTCGTAAGCATGAAGAACGAAGTTTCTCTCTCTCTCTCTCTCTCTCTCCTTCTCCCTTTTATTTCGAATTCTAGATTACTCGGGAACGTTTGAAAGTTCCCGAAGAGATCGAGAGTTCTTAAAATATTATCTACTAGACCACGTTAGGCACTGTCACTTATATATAACTTTTTCAATTTCAATGGTTTTTTTTCTCTCTTTGACGTCGTCACCATCATCTACACCATATCACCGTATCACCAATGACACTACCAACACTATTCATCGTCATCACTAAGAACACCTTCACAAGCACCATCATCGCTTACACCTCGCCGGCAAAGATATAAATGATCGATGAACAAGCTGGATCTCGGAGACGTGTTTGTTGTGACGGCCGAAAAGCTCGTTTAAGAGAAACTCCGCCCCTATAAATTTTGCCGTTTCACTATGTTTCAACGTGTTTCACATTTTCCCATCCCCCTTTTTTTTTTTGTTTCTTTACCTCATCTTCTTCTTCTTCTTCTTCTTCTTCTTCTTCTTCTTCTTCTTCTCTCTTTCTCTCTCTCTCTCTCTCTCTCTCCTCCTTCTTCTCCTTCCCATTTTCCATTTTTAATTTTTATCCTTTTCAAATTGCCATCACCTTTTTTTTTATTTTTTAGGGAATAATTTACTTACACGTCATTGTTTTGTATTGAAAAATAATTATACACACACGTACACATACACACACACACACACATATATATATATACATATATTGTATCTTATATATATATGCACATATATTTTTTATTTATATATGTCCATTTAAAGTTATAATATTGACGAAAAGAAAAGAAAGAAAATAGTAAAAAAAAATAAATAATTAAAAAAAAAAGAAAAAGGATTGTTAATAAAAAGAACGGTTTAATAAGAAGAAGATGGCGATGATGAGTGGGGGTAATAGGCAGGCAAACAAAGGTATGATGGAAGGCGGAGAAATAAAGGTATGGAGATAATGGTAGGGGGTATAAATGTATACGTGGAAGAAGACCGACATCATTTTTGATATTATCGTCCGAGTATTATTTTGGTGTTTGGCCGCTTTATTTATTGGTCTTTTTATTGCCGATCTGATTTTCTCTTGGATTCAAGCCAAACTCGAATGAAGGAAGGAGAATATGGACGGCTAGAGGGGGTGTGAAGGAACACGAGTGGAAAACGATGTTAAAGGAGTAAGTACATTTCTACTGGCCTTTTCCAATTCCAAGAAGCAAAGTCGATGACGGTGCCTGAAATCGTTGGATTTGATTGGTTTTCTCGACTACGACGACGACGACGACGACGACGACGATAATGATAAATAATGATGAATAATGATGAATAATGATGAATAATGATGATGATGATACTAATGATGACGATCAGGATGATGGTACGTACAACTTTTTTTTGTATACTTCTTTTTCTTTTTCTTTTTTTTTTTGTTTCTCTTTCTCTCTTTCAACGAACATCCATCTTATCCATTACTTTATCTTATTAAAATTTGCAATTTGTTTTTGTTCTCTCTTTTTCTTTTCCTTTATTATTTTTTTCTCTTTTTTCTTTTTTCTTTCATGCTGATATAACTTAATCAATTCATCAAGGGCCACTCATCGAGCGGATTGGCTCGTCGATAAATAAGACATACGTTCATAATTCATATATGATAGATATGTATTAGCTATATATATATATATATGTATAAATATATATGTATATATATATATATATATATATATATATATGTAGGTATCAATGTATCTGTGTCTTTTCAAGTTCAAATGTATATTTGTGTGCCTGCAAGGCTCCATTTCTGGGCACGGTCCGTTTAACGATATTAACGTAGATTTAATTGCGCGTCCTGTTCTCTGCATTTAATCGTCGTCGTGCGCTCATAAGCTAATGTTCGGTTCTCTTTGAGAAGACATATTCGTAGTTTATTGACTGGAAGAAAGATGGTTGCCCTCTCTCTCTCTCTCTCACTCTCACTCAGTCTCTCTTTATATATATATATGTGTGTGTGTGTGTGTGTGTGTATGTATGTATGTAGATTTGTTTCTATGTATGTTATTGTACATAGATATTCAGAATTTAAAAATGTAAATATTTTCAATATAATCGATTAACGTAATTGATATTACGAATTAATTGATACTATGAGAATAATTCAATTTCGTGAATTTGTATTTTAAACGTTTTAGAAAATATTTTTCCATTTTATAATATTTGAAGGATTGGAATTATATCTTTGATTCAAGAAAAAAAAAATAATAATAATAATACTTAATTATATAATTATAGTATATTCGAAAATATTTTTACACTGATAATTTTTTTTCCCCTCGATGTTCTAAGAAGAAGGAATATAAAATATTTGTAATTAAAAGGAAAAGAAAAGAAAAGAAAAAGAAAAGAAAGGAAGAAATATTTACATCATTAGTCAAATTATTCTGATCATAAGTAAATAAAATAATAATATCGTAATAAAGCAATTCAATACAATAAAAATTATGATTAATCATAGTTGAAAGATCAAGTAAAATGTTCGATATCGTAATAGAAAATGTCCAAGGTAAAGTACAAGAAACTGTACCTTAACACGTCTCTGTTGAGAAACCCATGATAAATTATCCCTGCCAATGAAAATCTAAAATTATTGAAGGAAAAACCCAAGGATCGTTCAAGTTGAAAATTCAATGTTCGCTGTTGATGAAATATTTCAACAATTTTCAAATCGTACGTTTCAATGAATTCGACATATAAATTTTTTAAATAAATTAGATATTTCATCGGAAAAAATATTTTTGATATTAACGATAAAAAAAGAAAAATCAAATTTCATTTCAACACTATCTAAGATATTTTTCGCGTAATCGAAAGATCAAAGATAATTTGCGTAAAATCTTATCTATCGGTATATTTAATTAACCTTTTTTTTTTTTTCTTTCTTCGACATCGTGAGAAAAGGAAGAAGAAAAGAGAGAGAAAAAGAGGGAGAAAGAAAAAGATGGCAATCGATTTTTCTTTTGACCTATAAAAGGATACTGTCCGCGTATCATAAACTTCATAGTACGATTAGAGTCGTATAGAAGGCGGATGCTAATGTCGTTACATTATATGTCGGCACTCGTTAGTGCGAAGAAGATAATGAACGTAAGTTTACGAGAGCTCTGCACGTGAAACAACAAAAAAAAAAGAAAAGCTTTGTTTTTTCTATTTTTTTTTCTTTTCTTTTTTTTAAATCCAATATATACGAATACTGTCAATGATTTTCTATTCGATTAATAGCATACGCGTGTCGTTTCTTTTTTTTCTTTATTGATCGAGAAAAGAAAAATTTGGAAAAATCAAAAAGCCAATAATTTCGTTCTCAACAGTTAGACGATCAGTACTCTATGAATTTTTTTTCATATTTTTTTTTCTTTTTTTTTTTTTTGTAATATACCGTGCCAACATCGAAAATTAAATTGGTACGAGAAATTGAAAAATCTCTCTCTATCTTTCTGTTTCTGTCAATCAATGGAATGTCATTTTGAAGAATATATATATATATATATATATATGTACCTTAGACATTTATCTCGTATACGTAAGACTTCTGGGTTGACATTAGTGTCACATGTCAGGCTTGCAAAGTGTCTCCCGACTTGCTCGATCTTATCCGTGGTACATTTTACAAACGGTGCCTTTACGATCCGCGCCGACAGATAGTCTCGACAATGTTTGCACCGATGCTCACTGTCTTCGCCATGTGCCGAACACACGGTATGAACTAAACGTGAAGGAAGACGACTACGAATGGGAGGAGATGACATCAAGTGAGAATTGACTCCGAAGAATACATATAAGTAAGAAGCATAAAGAGAGAGAGAGAGAAAGAAAGAGAGAGAAAAAAGTAAACTTTCATGTAAGTACTCACTTACCAAACGTGATAATATCTATATCAATTATCTATTTATTCGAATGATAAAAAAACTTGTAGATATATCTATATATTCATCTAAATACATTTAACTATTATCAGATAATATCTATTAAAAAATATTCCCTAAAATAATATCGAATAATTGTTATAAATTTAAATGTATAATTTAAAAATCCATCTATAAGTATATTGAAATATTTTTTTATTCATTAAAAATATTCATATTGGCATGCATTAATTTGTAAATGTTGATACGTTTTATTTAAATTTTGTCTAATTACTTTTTCCTTAACGATTTATTATAATCTTTGAACGAGTAGGATAGACACGATGATATAATACTTTGGGTAAATAATATTTGATCCATTGCACTGACCATTAAAATTTTGGAATTAAGATGTAAAAGAATATTCCATTTTCTTGCCGTTGTATTTACAGAAAGAAAAATCCTTAGGTTTTCCTTCAAAAGCTACGATGATACAAAACTTTTGTGTGTGTGTATGTGTTGTGTGGTGTATATATATATATATATATATATATATATATATATATTCTTGAAGAATTCTTTTTTATTCGTACATCTACGGAAAAAAAAAATTATTATAAACATTTAAATATAAGCCTATTTTATCAAGTTTAACAACTTCGACGAATACGTTGCAAAAAATAATTATTTCAATTGCATGCACCGTAGTATATTCGAACATAAAAAAGATCGTAAAAATAATGAGTAAAATCTATAAGGTATATAAGGATAAAAACTATCATCGACGTGACTGGAATCTCATTAAAGTTGCACTTTTAAGTTCGGTAGTAAGACGATACCATGTGACATCAGAGGAAACACGTGTTCGCCAAATTTTTCTAAATCTCTAGTTATTTTCAAAGCTAAAGTTTGAACATGTGTTTGGCGAACATTTGTTAAGGGTTCTTTGTAAACAGGTAAAACATCTGTTCTCTTAATGTCAGAGATGCCATTAAATAATACTTGAGATACACGTTTGTTTTTTACTTCTTTTGTATTTTTTTTTTTTTTATTTTAAATATTTTATTAATTACACATTTATCATGTATCTATATACGATATATATATATATATTTCATTTGTTATGATTAGAAATATCTACACGTTGAATCTGACCATGCATATTATATTCGACTTTACAGAAAAATTTAGGAACACTTGTTACCAAACCTAAGTGGAGAGTTAAAATCAGTTAGTATTTCGGTTTATGAATCAGAAAAATATTTGCTTTGAAAACAACAAACAGATATACAACTACGGTTCGTAGTTCTCATCTGTTCATGGTTAATGCCATTAATTTGATTCTGTGTGTACAACTCACGAACATAACTAATAGTATCTTCTCTGAAATTATGTGTATGCATAGATATTGATATATTCGTAACGGTTGTATTTTATAAAATTTATATAATATATAATTATTAATCCTACTTGCCAAACAATAAATTATATAAGTTTCAACTATGGTTTTGGAAAGGTATCATTATTTCTGGTCATCATAATAAATATTAAATATACGGCTTAAGAAGCATTCATTCGTACGTTCATTTATTCATTCATAAAATTGTAGTATAGTTTCGGACAGATAGTAACAACCATAATAAAATAAGATGCTATTATAAGAGATGCACTTGTCATTTGAGATCATGTGCTTCGTCTTTTTTTTCACAGAATTTAGAAGTCATATTTTAAGGGATGAAAACGATTTGTATGTTAACTCTATTTCATCAACCCAAGTAAATTATATTATTTACAATTATTTATCATACATCGAACAATTATATTTCTTCAAAGTAATACAAATTTATTGAAAAATTTGAATAAAACTTATTATATAATTATTAAAAACAGATATAAAATTATAAAACTATAAAAGCATCAAACTTATTAAATAATTATTAGACAGAAAAAACTTACGTTTATTAAAAGAAAAGAAACTTAATTATTCATTTAAATAAAACAATAATATAATTTAATTTTATCAAATTATATTATACCTAATTATATATTGCATTGTTATTAGAAATTCTTTATATCTTTTTTCCACCTTTTATTATAATTATTTACAAGAATATAATTATATAGAAAAACGTGTCATATAACAAAACGACAGTAATTCGAACGTGACCTTGAAAGATAGGGAGAATACGTTCGTCGCGTAACTCGGTCCTCGGGGCTTTCACTCTTGCCGAACATGTGTTCAGGACGCACAAGTATTTCGCTCGTGAGCACATGTTCGTCAGAATTGTGCGACGACTCATAAATTCAAATTCGCTAACCGATGGATGGGGTCCTAGGTGAATGACACATGGTGAACCATTGAGAGTCCTTCATCGTAAAGGACTGGCGACCTATTCTCTTTTTTTTCTCTCTCTCTCCTCTCTCTTTCTCTTGTTCAAAAAGACAAATTTTTTTTCATTTTCGCACGACTCGAGTAAACCTTCAGAAACCGACCAATGACAATTAAGCTAATAAAAACTATTCGAATCAGTCGTCGAGCGATTTTCAAGAGAGACAAAAAGTTTCGGATCCGGACATGCGGACATGCGGTTAAAAGGGTAATATAAAAAGTTATAAAAAGAGAGAGAGAGAGAGAGAGAGAGAGAGAGAGAGGGGGGAAAGAGAGGGAAAGAGAGAGGGTGAAGGGAGAAGGGAAATTGATCATTGAATTTCCAAATTGTAAAAGAAATATAATATTTATATAGTTAAATAGATATGTACCTAGCCCCATTGAAAATATATCTTTTCATACATATATATTTCGGTCCAATTATAATTATTAATTATTAATTGAATGTGAAAATTCGTGATAAGCAAAACCTAAAAAAAAAGAAAAGAAAAAAAAAACAAAAAGAAAAAAGAAATGTTATACGAGTAAATGAGAAATATTTGATTTTCTAATAGCTACATCAGTAATAATCATTGTCATTGAAAAGGACGTCGAAAGGACCACCAAGTCTATCATTAAATAATTTGTGGCGCTATGCACGTCCGTTTTCTCTCAAGCAGGGTGGTCTTCCTCTTTCTCTCTCTCTCTCCCTCTCTTTCTCTCTCTCTCTCTCTTTCTCACTCTCATTTTGAATAACCACGATCTCGAACCGGTACATTGCCTCCACCCTTCTCTTCGTTCTTCTCCACCCTTCTTCTTTCGTCCACACGTCGTCTTTAGAGACTCGACGTCGACAAAGACGACGACGACGAATACGACGAATACGACGACGAATAGGAGTAAAGAGAAATCCCGTCAGAAGAAAGTCGACTCGAAAATCAAACAAACAGTCGGCGACGTCGCGTTAGTGAAGTTCCGTCGTCGTCGTCGTCTTCGTCGTCTTCGTCTTCGTCGTTTGTTTATTATTATAAAAAACATAAAGTCGACCAAGCGTATCACCGCAAAGTGTAACTTTTACAGTAGGTAATAATAATAATTTTACCCGTTAATCAAGTTAATTAAATCATTAGCGATGTATATATATATATATATATATATATATATATATATATATATATACATAGCTATCAGTATTAATGTTAGATATAATTATCCCAATATTTTAATATATTATGACCGCATAAATATTCTAATTCAAACATATATATAAATAAAATGTATTATGTATATATATATATATATATATTTATATATCTATGTATATGTATACGTGTCTAAGTATTTTCTTTAATAATTCGCATAGTTTGTCTTTGTATTAGAGGTCAAAACAATCCATTAACTCGACGAAAGGGTACGAAATTAGCGAAGTTCGAGTTCCGGTATCGTAGCTAACGTTAGTGTCACATGACGAAGGGCTAAAACTTTTTCTGAATGAATAAAATCCGACGGAGACATGTGTTCGCCATACGACAAACTGCCTCTTTCTCTCTCTCTCTCTCTCTCTCTCTCTCTTTCTCTTTTTCTTCAAGGTGCATGGGAAAGAATTACATCTCATTGGATTTACTTTACATGAGTACGAACAATCCATGAAGGGGAGGACCATGAATCTTCTTCTTTTATTTCTTCCATTACTTTTTCATCTTCTTCTTTTTCTTCTTCCTTTTATATCAACAATCCGTAATCTCCTTCGATCTTCTCTGTTTAGAAATATACTTAAAATAAATTTATCATCATGTGCTTGTAAAAATATTTAATTTAGATAATTTAATAATAGAATTAAATAAAATATTATCCTATCAAATATATCCATAATAATATGCAAGATATTTCTCAATGGATTTTCTCAAGTACGATGATTATTCACGAATACACACTTCGAATTCATTATAATTATTAAAGAATTTCTTTCAATTGAATTTCAATCGAATTAATACGTAATCCTTTTCGAACGTAAGTAGATAAATAAATATCTATCCATTACGTAACCTAATATTGTTAGAGTCGATTCGAGGTTCATAGATAGAAAGAAAAAAAAAAAAAAGAAAAAAAAAATAGGAAAGGAAAACAAGAGAAAAAACAAAGAGGGAAAAGAGAGACAAGTGTGTAACAACATGAGATGTCACCGAATCCTTGAAAGCAAACATCAAAGATACCGACTAACAGTGCACCGACTTCGCAGACTGTGACAATACTACGAAAAGAAAGAACAAGATACAAGGGATGTAGAAATTTACCTCCCCTTCACCTTACTTTTGCCTTTAACCTTTCGCACATTCTCACACTCTCTCTCTCTCTTTCTCTCTCTCTCTCTCTCTCTCTCTCTCTCTCTCTCTCTCTTTCTCTCTCTCTCTCTATCTTTGTCTCGTTCGTTTTACGCAGTGTTTATTCTAAATACACCGGAAGTTCAACCTTAAGAATAAGGTAGATTAACGATTAGTGTCGGTGTACATAGCTTCTACGTTAACATATGTGTGCACATTCCACTGGGATATATTTTCTAAGCACACGTGCTTGCCATCGGGATAAGTTCGCATTGGCCTTTTCTAGTACACACATAAAAATGCAACCACGCATACATTTATACATATACAGTATAGGTAATATACCTCTACACTTTCTTTCTCTTTCCCGCTCGCAAAAGTTGTTCTTCCAAGAAGAAATATCGATTGTTCTTCTCTTATTTCAATGGGTGACCATTTTTCTTTTTTTCTTTTTTTTTTTCTTTTTTCTTTTTTCAAAATTAGAAACTTTCCAGAGAACAAATAGAATTCGAATTTCTAATTATTTCCGTAATTTATTAAAAAGAGTTGAAAGAATTATAAATGAAATAATCCATTATGAAGAATATCGTGTAGTAAGTACTTACGTACTTACATAGAACATATATTATCTATTTAAGAAATATAAGTACTCATCTATCTGTATCTCTATACTTTTCCGAGACAAGGAAAAAGAAAAGAGAACAATGGTGCTAGATCAGGACTGTAAGAAAAGTAAAACCTTAAAAAAAACGCGCATCAAGAAGCGACCACCGCTGAGGAGTCCAAGAGGCCCCTCGAGACCCCATTCTCTCTACCCTACAGAGGAGGCCCGGTTTCTCTTTTTTTTCCTCCCTTTTTTCTTTCTTCTTTCTTTTTTCTTTTTCTTTTTTTTTGCCTTCCACGTATCTTCGTTCACACACGACCATTGGCGGGCTCTCCATCGGGGACCACAAAACCATACCGGGGACTCACATTGACGTAGGTCTTATACCCCCTCGAAGAAGTAAATTCGGTAATTTCGTGCGAGTTCAAACTCTTAGATGGCTTTTTTTTTCTTTTTCTTTTTTTTTTACTTATGTTTGAATACTAATATTTAAAAAAAATCTAGAAATGGATTGTTCATGAAATAATATTGCTACTATAATTTATTATAGATACGTCATTTTATTTTGTTTTTAATTTAAACAGCTAATTATTTTCAATTGATTATGTCTTTTTTTTTATTTTTATTTCTTTTTTTTCCAAAATTTTCTAATAGAAACGATAAAAATTCTTTTCATTTAGATTCTATGGAAAAGTATGAAAACACATTAGGACACGCGACACCTTCAGTAGAATTATTGTTTTGAAGAGAGCTTGTTCTTCGTCTTCTTCGTCTTCTTCGTCTTCTTCTTCTACTTCTTCTTCTTTTACTCCTCTCCACTTACTTTTTGTCTCTACTCTTATTTTTCCCCAGAAACCCTGCAGATTCTCGGTCAACAATGTGACCTTTCTCGACGAAAGATTAATCATTACTTTTTCAGCAGCCTCCCCCATAGGCACGAGACCATAATGAGATTCGTAGAAATTCGAATACTTGTCGAAAGAAGAAATTTCTACAAAAGAACGAAAGAAAAAAAAAAAAGAAAAAGAAAAGAAAAGAAAAGAAAAAAATACCCCAACTTTTTTTTCTCTCTTATTTATAATACTATAAAGAAATATCTAAATATAGATTTTATAAATTTAACCTTGACGACCATCGTATCATTTATCGAGAAAGAAAGAAAGAAAAGAAAAAAAAAAAAAAAATGTTTAACACAAGGAGGACAAAAGAGAAACGCCATGGCGAATAATGTCGCCATTTTGCTTCTATTCTCCACCTTAACAATCGACGCTCCAATCCGGCGCTTTGTTCCCGTGAACGTCAATGATTGGTCACTACGGTACAGGTGGAAAATAGGCACCGCCCAATTTTCTCACATTCTGATGTCTAATTGGTTGTTCGATTTTTTGCAAGATGGACATTTCAGAGGAAAGAAAAACAAGAAGCGAGAAAAAAAATAAGATGTACAAACGAAGAGAGAGAAAGAAAGAGAGAGAGAGAGGGAGAAACATCTGTGATACTTGAAGTAGACCCGATAATCGATTGAAAGAAAACAAACTTACACAAATAAATAAATAAATAAATAAATAAATATAAAAATGAAAGGGATTACAAAGAAAAACGTAATCGATTGTTTCATTGGCATTTACATGCATAATTCAAAGAAACTTCTATTTCCCTTCGTTGTAACCTTTTGACAGGCGTGACCGGCTGCAGCGTTTCGTTAACATTCAAACAGCTGTTCCACGCTATCTTGTTAGCTTAAGTGGACTTCAAACCATTAAGAAATGATGAAACATACATACTTACCTATGTGTGTGAGTCGAATCAAATTTCCAAAAAAAGAAAAAAAACAAAAAAAAAAAACACGAGACGACTACGAATGTCAATGAATCACGTAATCATCTACATATTATCGATTGAACGTAATCAATTCCTTCACAATTTAAATCATTAAGATTCATCTTTGCTCTCTATGCTTTATTTTAAATGTTACTTTTCCGTCGCGCAAAGTTGCATTTATCGTATTGTCCTAGCACGCGAAATAGCCGTACGTTCTAAATTCACTGTAGCACGAATGAGTATGTAGAACGTAGAAGGAGAGGGGGAACATCTCTCTCTCTCTCTCTCTCTCTCTATTTCTTTTTCTATTTCTTTCTCTCGCCCTCACACATAAACACGCACACATGCTCTCTTTCTCTATCTCTGTCTCTTTCTCTCTTACTCTTACTATTTCTTTCTTTCTCTCGTACACACTTCTTCTTTTTCTCTCTTACTCTTTCTCTCTCTCTCTCTCTCTCTCTCTCTCTCTCTCTCTCTCTCTCTCTCTCTCTCTCTCTCTCTCTCTCTTTCTTACTCTCTATCTTTGGAAATAGAATAATTTTTTTTCTTTTCACTTGTTCAGCCGTTTCAGGGTCCGTTGAGTAGCTTTGAAATTGGCACGCAGGATGATTTTAGCTATTCGAAAGTTAAAAAAACAAAAAAAAAAAGAAAAAAAATAAGTAAGAAGAAAAAAGAAAAAATGTAAAAGAGATAAGTGTAGAGAGGATGAAAGGAAGGAAGAAAGGATGGATGGATGGATGGATGGATGGATGGATGGATGGATGGTTGGGGTGAGGGGCGCGAAGAGAAAAAGAGAGCGTCATCTTCGGTCTCGTTGGCGCCAACGCGAGAAAAAGCTTGCATAATCCAATTTGGTCTATATCTATCGTCTTGAATTTCGGTTTGTTTGAAGAAAATTCTTCCGGATAAAATTGTTTCGTTACGATTCCACATTTATATGATTTTTTTTCCAACTCTTCTCTTCTTCTTCTTCTTCTTTTATCTTTAATTTTTATCTTTAAAATATCACTTAATATATACATATATATATAATGAAATTATTAAAAAGTATTCATATATATATATATATATATATATCAGGATATTATTGTAAAGAGATTTTGTAGGATTTAACATCATTTTTTTTTTTTCGTCGTGAGAATATTTGAACGCGAAAGATAACGATCAAAAATAAATGCATCCCTTTTTTTATATAGGCAAACATAGATAAAAAGAGAGGACATTTCTCTTCATTAACACATGCTTCATCAGAAAATGTTTAATGAATTACACGGTCATATATCAGTTTACATATACAGACGTAAAATGTTTCTTTAATGAACTGATTTATACACGTAGATGAAAAAAGAATGCCATCGAGTGAAACCGGAAATGCTTTCTTTCTCCATAACAATTTGATCGAAATTTTGGATTTCGAATTTTCGATATTCGGATATTTGGATGGGATATTTCAAATGTTGTAAATAAACTGATAAATTATTATAAAAATGATATGTAAATAAATATGTTTTATTTATAAATTTAATTTAATAATGTTATATATATATATATATATATATATTAATTCGAAATTTTATTATTCGAATGTGAATTCAACATTTTTTTTTCCATATGAATTCAATATTCATTGTTTTATTCTAATTAAATTTATCCACTATACTCCAATGTTATATTCATTCTTTGTAGTTGGTAAAATTATGGAAGGAACCACGATTGGCAGATATAATCATCGAAATTTAATTCCCATCCTCCATTCGTTATCATTTCTCCTTTCTTCTTTTTTTTCGTTTTTTTTTTCTTTTCTTTTGTTTTGTTTTGTTTTCTTTTCTTTTCTTTTCTCTTCGTAAACTTAGTTACAAAAATATCACATGCGATAGCGTTGATCATTAATTTTAATTATTCCAGTGTCATTAATTTGAATTATTCCAATGAAATAACTAATTCGCAGCTGCTATAATACTTGATTAGCGTATTATATATTCATTCCTGGCTGAAAAAAACTTATCTAAAAAATTAATAATATACATTACAATGTCAAATACAATTTCTTTGACAATTTTCATTGCTAGATTCACATTGATCGTATATATCATTCGTGAGAACATAATACGAATAATTTTTCTCCATATTCATGACCTTCTTCTTTTTTTTTTTTTAACAATTTCATCGACGACGAAATCTTATTAAATTTTATCATTTTACCAACTTATTAAATTTCTTCATTAATAATAGTTCTGCCGATTAATATTCTTCATTTTATATTCCTTATCGTATTTACATATTCAATTGCATCAATCAATCAATAAAATTCCAACATTTAGATTTATGTGTAATCCATTTTCGATTTTAAGTAATTCCATTAGAATTAATTATCTTATAAGGATTATTACAATTGTTATTATTATCATTATTATTATTATTATTATTATTATTATTATTATTATTATTATTAAAAAAATAAAATTAAAATTATATTATATAATTTAAAGTTAAAAATAAAACAATTATGTTCTATTTATTTGCACTACTTATTTCGATTCAGTATATATATTTTTCAAAAATTCAACATCAATGTTTATATAATTATCACGATAAATCAAATAAAATTTGCTCTCATTGAAAATAAATATTTGTTATAAGGGAAATTCTATATTTTAAATATATTAAAATTGAAAATACTATTTACGTATGGAGAAATATTTATAAACTTAACGAACTTTAAAGCAAGCACAAAGCCAGAAAGAGAAAGAGAGAGAGAGAGAGAGAGAGAGAGAGAGAGAAGAGATTATCATTAATTTTAAATTGAAAATAAAATAAATAGATAATAAAAAAAAAGAAACAACAAAGAATCCCTCACCATTTTATACGTCGTTATTTCTTCCATATCACAATGCAGCACTTGAAGTAGAAAATTGACATAACGTGTGGCCGTGGTATCAACATTTGTATCACCCTGTACATACGATACTTATATAATATTAGGCTTTATTTCGTTTTTTTTTTTTTTTGTTTTGTGAAAATGAAAGACAATTTTTGTATAATGAATAAATATTTTATTAAATTATATATTGGCCATTATGGTCCAATATCTTTTTTTATGATTCCATGCTCATAAAATTTTTAATCTTCTACTGACAAAAAACTGATCGAGGTGGTTTTTGACCTCCTCATTTAATATTTTACCGTCTAAAAAATTGTGCAGTGACCGGAACAAATAATAATCCGAAGATCCCAGATGTGGAGAATATCGTGGATGTGGCATTATATCCCATTCAAGCTACACAAATTTTTGGCGAGAGATCAAATTTGTATGAGGTCTCGCATTATTTTAGTGGAATACTACACCTTTTCTGTTGAATTAATTCTGGCCTTTTCTGTTGAAGTACATCATTCAGTTTGTCCAGACTGATGACAATAGACTTCCGAATTAATTGTTATGTTATCCGATGAAATCTTAAAAAAAAAAAAAAAGAAAAAACGATTCGTTGAAAATTCCAACAAACAGGCAGCATCAGCTTTTTTTTTTTTTTTTGATGAATATTGGCTTTGGAAATGAGCCGGTTCATCTTTTTTGCTCTATAACCTCTTGCGTTTGACATTGTTATATCCATTCGATTTTTCGTCCCTAGTAATGATGCGCTTCAAAACTGAATCATTTTCTTGACGTTTGAAAAGCGAATTACAGACGTCAACGCGATGACACAAATTTCTCTCCGTGAGAACATGGGGAATCCATATATCGAGCTTTGAGATTATAAACCCAATCCTTTCAAGTGATCATAAACAATTGAACTTGATAAATTTTAAGAAAAATTTTACGTATTGTTATTCGTCGATTTGCATCAACTAATGCCTTTAGCTTCAACCGGCCTTCCAGAACGTGATGCATATTCGACATAAAAATTGCCGAATCGAAATTTTGCAAAGCAATTCTGGTACTGAAATACTGTTAACGCATCCCATACACATCGGTTAATTTCTTTCTGGCTTGAACAGCATTTTTATCTTTTCTATAATAAAAAAGTAAAATATGACGAAAAAGCTGCTTGTTGTACTCTATATTGAAAAGGGCACCAACCAAAAACCTCTGCGTAGAATCAATTGGACTTTTTTACATACAAGCCTTGCTATATCAGCTCTCAAAACGTATAAGGATTATATGGTTTAAATATGAAGTTAGGTCCAAAAAAATACAATTAAATTATCTGTCAAGGGAAAAAACAAAATTACTTTCCGAACAACCCGATATACAGATCGAACATTTCAATAAATTCTTCATTATATTCAAGCACACTACTGCATTCATAACTTACTCATGTATTTAAATGCCAATCGCCCTCCATACGCCAAACACTAAACGCGTAAGACAATTTTTCATGTATCATATTATTGCATGATAATGACTTTATTCCTTTTGAAGATAATATTGCATTTCTTGAATTCTTTTCTTCTGAAATATTAAAAATATAATTTAATTGAAATGACGTTTACCATAGAATAACTTATTAATCGTTTGATCACGTATAATAGAAAATTAATAAAAAAATATAATGAAGATATTACAAATGAAGAAAAATATAACAATAACAAATGGAAAATGAAAAATATATAATAAGATTAATATGATTTATGATATATCGGATATATATAGAAAGAAAAAGAATTCGAACTATATTTGATGAATGAATAATTTTCAAAGACAATCACGTAATCAAAAATCAAAATGAAATAAAATAATTACGATAATTCGAGTGAAACAAAAGTTACAATAATTCGATGAACGATTGTAGATAAAAAGAAATTGAATTGATATTGAAAAATTTCTTTTATGAACGAAATATACGAATTTTGTTTTTTTACAAGAAAGAAATAAAAACGAAAGGAGAAAGAAAGAAGAAAAGAAAAGAAAAGAAAAGAAAAAAAAAACAAAAAGAATAAGAGGAAACAAAATAATATTGAATTCAAAGAATTGTAGCATATCTTTGTAAGAAATCTAACAATTTACTAATGATATCTAATTTACTTCAAAACTTTTGCCGATCTCAGATAATAAACAGATTAAAGATAAATATAATTGATCTATACTCGTATTGTATCGTAATAATTTTATATGTCAAACTCTTATCCATTATTGATTTTTTATGTAATTTTTATATTTATCATTAATTTTCTAATAAAGCTTCGAACAATCAATGTTTATGTTACATTTCTTTCTTTTTATTTATTTTTTTTTTTTTTTTGGACTTATAGAACATACTGACAATGTTTACCTATTAAAGCCTGAAACACCCTATACACACACACACACACACACATATATATATATATATATTTCAAAGTTTGTTTGGAAGTTAGTAGAGCATTTTTGGAAGAAGTTAAAACGATGCATACAAATAAGTGGCACTAGGATAGCACGCTCGTTCAAGCCTTTACAGAGAACCATAAATTACAAGATTCCATCGCGAGTGATTGTTTAATTAGACTACATCGTAAATAAGCACGGTTCCCATAAACATAAACTCTCGATGCTTCTGTATGTATGTAAATTACTAAGATGACGAAGGATAAAGCATACGAGAATTGTGAGAGTTTCTTTCTCTCTTTTTTTTTTTTATCTACGAACAACGTTTAAGTTTTTTTTCCTTTTTTTTCTTTTTTTTTTTTTTTTTTCATAGAAAAGTAAAAGATTGGAGATAAGATTTACGTTTTGATAATAACGTTTCTAAAAGTGAGCTTAGATATAGACACAGAAAGAGAGAGAGAGAGAGAGAGAGAGAAAGAAAGACTGTAATTGATATTAGAACGAAAATAAAACATGAATGGATATTATAGTATAGTGATAAAAATTCTTACCATTTTCTTCCTCATTGTTTTTGATATTACAACGTAACACTTGATATAAAAAATCTATATAACGTGCGGCAAGTTTCAAGGTTTGAATTTTACTCAGTTTATCGCTTGGCAATGTAGGAATGACCTTTCTAAGTGCACCAAATGCTTCATTCAAGCTCTGAGTTCTTTGCCGTTCCCTGACATTCGCCATTACTCTTTGATTCTGCATTTCCTTGCAAGTAACGCAATTCTTTTTACGAACTTTTTTTTTCGTCAAAGAAGAAGAAAAACAAACAGAAGAGTTATTTAGAACCTTCATGTCTCCTACAATAATATCCTTTCTTTTTTTTTTCTTAATATTTTCATCGGCAAATAGTTTCGTCGACGATGTTAGGTTTTGATTAATCTCTTTATAATTACTCTGTTGTTGTTGTTTTTTTCGTTGTTGTTGTACATGTCGTTTCTGTAGCTGTTGCTCTTGTTGTGATTGTTGCTGTTGTTGCTTTTGTTGTTGGTGTTGTTGTTGTTGTTGTTGTTGTTGTTGTTGTTCTTGATTAATATTATTCATTTTATATTTTTGCAATCTGTCGAATTTATAATTTGAATGTTGATCATTTTTCATAACTAAAGAATACATTTGTTTTGGTGCTGAAAATATTAACGTATTATTGTACATTTTACTATCATTAAAAGAAAAAAAAAAAAAAAGTAAGAAAAAAAGAAGAAAAAAAAGGCATTTGTATATCGTTCAAAACTTTATAAAACTTCGTCATCTTAATCACTCTGAATATTATTATTATCATCTCTTACCTATATCATAATTTTCGTATGGCAAACAATTTACTGATTGAATATGATAATTCGATTCAATTCGATATTTGTTATTGATTTTGTTAACAATTATATTATTACTATTATTATTATTATTATTATTATTAGTATTATTACTATTATTATCTTGACGATGAGAATGATGAGGATGATGATGTTGATGACGGTAACGAGAATGGGAATGAAAATGAGGACGAAGAAGAGGAAGAGAAGGAGGAAGAGAAGGACTAGGAAGAGGAGGAGGAGGAGGAGGAGGAGGAGAAAGGTGAGGATGAGAATGAGTCAAAGGTTGAAAATTAGGATGAGAATGATTCAAAGGTTGAAGATTAGGATGAGAATGATTCAAAGGTTGAAGATTACGATGAGAATGATTCAAAGGTTGAAAATTAGGATGAAAATGAGAATGAGGCAAAGATTGAAGATTAGAAGGAGAATGAGAATGAGAATAAGAATAATGATGATGATCCTGTTGCTCACATTGATCTTGACGCTGATGTTGTTGCTGTTGCTGATGATGCTGATGCTGATGCTGATGCTGATGCTGTTGCTGTTGCTGATGACAACGCAACATGTTAGAATATTTCAATGAAATGTAAAGAGATGAAATCAAACGTATTGAAACATTCGTAATTATACGAAGAAGAAGAAAAATGCGCGTACATTCGTTCATACACAGGCACACATACACTTACACGCAAACAGACACGCGCGCACACACACGCGAATAGACACGCGGATAGAAACGCGGATAGAAACGCGGATAGAAACGCGGATAGAAACGCGGATAGACACGCGAACAGATATACCCTCTATCATGCAAAAAGATCAAAGAAAGAAAATAAAGAGAAAAAAAGAAAAAACGACGAGAAAAGGAGAGGAAGAGAGAAGAAGAGAGGAAGAGAGAAGAAGAGAGGAAGAGAGAAGAAGAGAGGAAGAGAGAAGAAGAGAGAAAGAGAGAGGAAGAGAGAGGAAGAGAGAAAGAGAGAGGAAGAGAGAAAGAGAGAGGAAGAGAGAAGAAGAGAGGAAGAGAGAAGAAGAGAGGAAGAGAGAAGAAGAGAGGAAGAGAGAGAAAAAGAGTCAAGGTGTTGAGAATAAAACCTGTTGATCTATATATATATATATATATATAATATATATATATATATATATATATATATATATATTATATATATTATACACGAAAACTTGATTCTCGATAAAACTAAAAACGTAAGAATGTTTCTAAGCGAAGGTTAGAACGTATCTGCTGAGAAAGACTAAGAGAGAATTCTTTTATGACGAAGAACTCCGCCTATAAGTAAGACTCTCCATTTCCTTTTCCTTGGCCCATCCTTCTGCTATTTTTCTTGTATATATATATATATATATATATATCTTTCTTTCTTCCTCTCTCTCTCTCTCTCTCAGCGATCCTTTCCTTCAACCTTTAAATTTCCTCATTATTTGATATTTTCTTTTATTCAATGTATTTGCCAGTGTTTGTTCCGTCTGGAAAAGTACAGTGAGAAAAAAAGGATGAGAAAGAGAAAGAGAGAGAGAGAGAGAGAGAGGGAAAGGATGAGAAAGAGGGAGAGAGAAGAGTGCAAGAGAGGATAAAAATTGAAAAGATAAAAATATTCTACGAAATAGAGTAAGAATAATAACAGTGTGAGAGAAAGACAGATAGATAATTAGTTAATTAGATAGAGATAGATGGATAGAGAGAAAGAGACAGAGAAAGAGAGAGAAAGGAAACGTAAATTCGCGAGTGCAAAGAAAAATAGGATATATATATATATAATCGATGAACAAACTTAATCTCGGATTTACGTTTATTAACGATAAAAAAAAAAAGATCTAATCGTTAGTAAGAAGAACAAGGGGTGCTGAAAGTAAATTGGTGGAAGAGGATGAAGGGAGATAACGATAGGAAGGGAGGTGGATAAATTTTTTGATACGCATTTATTTACATGATAAATATATTGACACGTATAAAAATATTAATATCATTATGATATCATCATCGTCGAGTATTATTTTATTGTTTGACAATTTTATTTATTTATCGATTAGTACTGATAATCTGATTTTTCTCATGTATTCGAATTAAAAGATAACAACGTGGAAACTTTTGCTGTGAAAGAGTCAATGGCAAGAAAAGAAAAGAAAAAGAAAAAAAAAGAAAGAAAGAAAAGAAAAAAAAAAAGAAAGAAAGAAAAAGAAAGAAAGGAAAAAAGTTATATCCAATGTTCCTATTGTTGTTTCATTTAAAATTGACATAACCCGACAAATAATTCTAATCTAATCACAAATAAATGAAATATGATTCACAATAATGTAATTCAATGTAATAAAAATCATGCTTGATGTTTCTAAAGTTCAATTACTATGTCCTTCGATATTCTATAACAAAGTAGAGAAAGTAAGAATATTTATTAATATGGTATAATAAAGCGATCACTAAGAAATAATTATAAGTATCTGATAAATAAGTAGAAGCATTCATTCCTTGACACATCGTAAATAAAATCCTTGAAAAATTACAATGGGTATTCTGTTAATGCGAAAATTTTTCGTGGGAAAACCCAAAGATCTTTCAAGTTGAAAACTTCACGTTCGATTTCGATAAAACATTTCAACAATTTTCAAGTCGTACGTTTCGACTTTAGAAAAAAAAAACTTTGCTTTATCTTTTTTTTTTTTTTTTTTTTAAATCCAATATATACGAATACCGTCAATGATTTTCCATTCGACTAATAGCTTATGCGTGTCTTCTTTCTTCTTTTTTGATCGAGAAAAGAAAAATTTGGAAAAATCAAAAAGCCAATGATTTCGTTCCGAATTAACGATAGTATTCATAGAAATTCATAGAGTATTACTGATAGTACTCTATAAAAAAAAAGATAAAATATTCGATGAATTGGTTGATAAAATCTTTTAATAGAAGAAAAAAACCTAAAATAAGTTTTATGAGAGTATAAAAAAAATATTGGAACTATGAAAATACACTTCCCCTTTAGTACTTACAGGTAACAAGAAGAAGTTGATCCTATGGTTTCTCCCAAAGAACCTCCATGGCACAAAACTTGTATATATATATAAAATGTAAAGAGTATTAGAATTAAAGTACAAAGTACTCACAGGTAAAGGAAAAAGTTTGTCCGCTGGTTTTTCCCAAGAAACTTCGATGATGCAATATATATATTGTATATATATATATATTTCTTTTTTTGAAGAAATTTTTTTTTTCCTACATCTTGAAGCAGTTTCTTAGAAAAAAAGTAAAAAAAAAAAAAAAAAAAAAAGAAAATATTATTATAAACATACAGATATATGCCTATATTATCAGGATTAACAAACAACTTAAATGAACATGTTGCAAGAAAAAAACATTTTTTAAATAAAACATGTCATAGTAGATTCGACGGTTAGTAAGATCGTAAAGAAAATAAGAAAAATCTATAAGGGACGTAAGGATAAAAACTATCATCGACGTGACTGGAATCTCATTAAAGTTGCACTTTTAAGTTCGGTAGTAAGACGATACCATGTGACACCAGAGGAAACACGTGTTCGCCAAATTTTTCTAAATCTCTAGTTATTTTCAAAGCTAAAATTTGAACATGTGTTTGGTGAACATTTGTTAAAGGTTCTTTGCAAACAGGTAAAACATCTGTTCTCTTAATGTCGGAGATGCCATTAAATAATACTTGAGATACACGTTTATTTTTTACTTCTTTTGTATTTTTTTTTTTTTATTTTAAATATTTTATTAATTACACATTTATCATGTATCTATATACGATATATATATATATATATATATATATATATATATATTTCATTTGTTATGATTAGAAATATCTACACGTTGAATCTGACCATGCATATTATATTCGACTTTACAGAAAAATTTAGGAACACTTGTTATCAAACCTAAATGGAGAGTTAAAATCAGATAGTATTTCGGTTTATGAATCAGAAAAATATTTGCTTTGAAAATAACAAACAGATATACAACTATGGTTCGTAGTTCTTATCTGTTCATGGTTAATGCCATTAATTTGATTCTGTGTGTACAACTCACGAACATAACTAATAGTATCTTTTCTGAAATTATGTGTATGTATAGATATTGATATATTCGTAACGGTTGTATTTTATAAAATTTATATAATATATAATTATTAATCCTACCTGCCAAACAATAAATTATATAAGTTTCAACTATGGTTTTGCAAAGGTATCATTATTTCTGATCATCATAACAAGTATTAAATATAGATCTTAAGAAGCATTCATTCATACGTTCGTTCATTCATTCATTCATAAAATTGTAGAGTAGTTTCGAATAAAGAATAACAGCCATAAAGAAATAAGAGGCTATTATAAGAGAGGCACTTGTCGTCATTTGAAATCACAATGATCATGTGCTTCGTTTTTTTTTTCACAGAATTTAGAAGTCATATTTTAGGGGATGAAATCGATTTATATGTTAACTCTGTTTCATCAACCAAAATAAATTATATTATTTACAATTATTTATCATACATCGAACAATTATATTTCTTCAAAGTAATACAAATTTATTGAAAAATTTGAATAAATACAAATGAAACTTGTTAAATAAAACTTATTATGTAATTATTAAAAACAGATATAAAATTATAAAACTATAAAAGCATAAAATTTATTAAATAATTATTAGAGGGAAAAAACTTACGTTTATTAAAAGAAAAGAAATTTAATTATTCATTTAAATAAAACAATAATATATCTTAATTTTATCAAATTATATTATACCTAATTATATATTGCATTGTTATTAGAAATTCTTTATATCTTTTTTCCACCTTTTATTATAATTATTTACAAGAATATAATTATATAGAAAAACGTGTCATATAACAAAACGACAGTAATTCGAACGTGACCTTGAAAGATAGGGAGAATACGTTCGTCGCGTAACTCGGTCCTCGGGGCTTTCACTCTTGCCGAACATGTGTTCAGGACGCACAAGTATTTCGCTCGTGAACACATGTTCGTCAGAATTGTGCGACGACTCATAAATTCAAATTCACTAACCGATGGATAGGGTCCTAGGTGAATGACACATGTTGGACCATTGAATGTCCTTTGTCGTAAAAGACTAATGACCTATTATTTTTTTCTTTGCCTATCTCTCTCTTTATTTCCCTCTCTCTATCCTTCCTTCTCCCTCCCGCCTTTTCTCTCCCTCCCGCCCTTTCTCTCCCTCCCGCCCTTTCTCTCCCTCACGCCCTTTCTCTCCCTCCCGCCCTTTCTCTCCCTCCCGCCCTTTCTGCCGCCCACTCTCTTTCCTCTCTCTTTCTCTTGTTCAAAGTGACCAATGCTTTTCATTTTCGCACGACAAAAAACCGACCAATGACAATTTAGCTAATAAAAACCATTCGAAACAGTCTTCCAATGATTTACAAGAGAGGCAAAAAGTTTAGGATCCGGATGTGCAATTGAAAGGATAAAATAAAAAGTTTTAGAAAGAAAGATTTTAAAAAGATATATATCTTTTTAAAGTCTTTCTTTCTAAAACTTTTAGATATATATATATATATATATATATATATATATATATATATACATCTTATAACATATTAATTGTTAATTATTAATCAGGTGTATCATTAAATAATTTCTGGCGATATGCATTTTTTTCCCAAACAGGGTGGTCTTCTTCTTTCACTTTCATTCTCTCTTTCTCTCTCCCCCTCTCATTCTTGTTTCGAATAACCACGATCTCAAACCATTACACTGATTCATTGACTCCGCCCTTCTCTTCTTTCTTCTCTATCCCTAGCCATCCACACGTTTCAGGGAGTTGAGTTCGACAAAGACGACGACGAATACGACAACGAAAAGGAGTAAATAAAAGTCCCGTCAGAAGAAAATCGGGTTGAAAATCAAACAAACACTCGGCGACGTCGCGTTAGTGGAGCTCCCTCGTCACCGTCGTCGTCGTCGTCGTCGTCGCCATCGTCGTCATCGCCGTCGTCGTCGTCGTCAGGCGTCGTCGTTTGGCGTCGTCGTCGTCGTCGTCGTCGTCGTCGTCGTCGTCGTCAGGCGTTGTCGTCGTCATCTGACGTCGTCGTCGTCTGGCGTCGTCGTCGTCATCTGGCGTCGTCGTCATCTGGCGTCGTTGTCTGGCGACGTCGTCGTTTGGCGTCGTCGTCAGGCGTCGTCATCTGGCGTCGTCGTCGTTTGGCGTCGTCGTCGTCGTCGTCGTCGTCGTCGTCGTCGTCATCGTCGTCGTCGTCGTCGTCAGGCGTCGTCGTCAGGCGTCGTCGTCTGGCGTCGTCGTCGTTTGGCGTCGTCATCGTCGTCGTCGTCGTCGTCAGGCGTCGTCGTCTGGCGTCGTCGTCGTTTGGCGTCGTCGTCTGGCGTCGTTTGTTTATTATTATAAAAAACATAGAGATGACCAAGCATATCACCGCAAAGTGTAACTTTTACAGTAGGTAATAATAATAATTTTACCCGTTAATCAAGTTAATTAAATCGATAGCGATACATATATATATATATATATATATATATATATATATATATATATATATATACATCGCTATCAGTATTAATGTTAGATATAATTATCCCAATATTTTAATATATTATGATCGCATAAATATTCTAATTCAATCATATATATAAATAAAATGTATTATGTATATATGTATATATATATATATATATATTTATATATTTATTTATATATGTATGTATATGTATACGTGTCTAAGTATTTTCTTTAATAATTCGCATAGTTTGTCTTTGTATTAGAGGTCAAAGCGATCCATTAACTCGACGAAAGGGTACGAAATTAGCAAAGTTCGAGTTCCGGTATCGTAGCTAACGTTAGTGTCACATGGCGAAGGGCTAAAACTTTTTCTTGAATGGATAAAATCCGACGGAGACATGTGTTCGCCAGACGACAAAATTCCCTCTCCCTCTCTCTTTCTCTCTCTCTCTCTCTCTCTCTCTCTCTCTCTCTCTCTCTCTCTCTCTCTCTCTCTCTCTCTCTCTCTCCCTGTTTCTCTCCTCAAGGTGCATGGGAAAGAATTACATCTCATTGGATTTACGAACAATCGTCGAAGAAGAGGATTATGAATTTTCTTCTTTTGCTTCTTCTTTTTTTTTTCATCCTTTTTTATCAACACTACGTAATCTCCTTCAATCTTTTGTTTAATGAGTGATCTCGAATAAATTTATCATCGTTAACTTGTTAACATATTTAATTTAAATATTTTACCGATTCAATCAATTAGAATCAATTTTTTTTTTATTTTTAATTCTAACAATCATTTGTCAATAAGATGAAATAATTTCACTTGATAAATACTCGCATAAGTAAATATAAATAGTCGAAGATCAAATCATCATGTGGTATTAGAAATTAATTCGATAATATTATCCTCGTGAAATATATCGAAATAATGATTGAATCAGTTCAATGAACTTTTTCAAACATCATGATTATTCACTTCTTTTCGAAACGTAAGTAAATAAGTAACTAACTGTCCGTCGATATCGTTAAGAGTCGATTCGAGTCCCTTATATTTTAGGTAAAGAAAAAGAAAAAAAAAAAAAAAAAAAAGAAGAAAAAGAACAAAGAGGCAAGTGTGTGCAATACGGAATATCACCAAATCTTCGAAAGCAAACATCAAAGATACCGACTAACTGTGCACCGACTTCGCAGACTGTGACAATACTACGAAAAGAAAGAACAAGATACAAGGGATGTAGAAATTTACCTCCCCTTTTCCTTACTTTTGCCTTCAACTTTTCGCACATTCTCACATACTCTCTCTCTCTCTCTCTCTCTCTCTCTCTTTCTCTCTCTCTCTCTATCTTTGTCTCGTTCGTTTTACGCAGTGTTTATTCTAAATACACCGGAAGTTCAACCTTAAGAATAAGGTAGATTAACAATTAGTGCTGGTGTACATAGTCTCTACGTTAACATATGTGTGCACATTCCACTGGGATATATTTTCTAAGCACACGTGTTTGCCATCGGGATAAGTTCGCATTGGCCTTTTCTAGTACACACATAAAAATGCAACCACGCATACATTTATACATATACAGTATAGGTAATATACCTCTACACTTTCTTTCTCTTTCCCGCTCGCAAAAGTTGTTCTTCCAAGAAGAAATATCGATTGTTCTTCTCTTATTTCAATGGGTGACCATTTTTCTTTTTTCTTTTTTTTTTCTTTTTTCTTTTTTCAAAATTAGAAACTTTCCAGAGAACAAATAGAATTCGAATTTCTAATTATTGCCGTAATTTATTAGAAAGAGTAGAAAGAATTATGAATGAAATAATCCATTATGAAGAATATCGCGTAGTAAGTACATACGTACTTACATAGAACATATATTATCTACTTAAGAAATATAAGTACTCATCTATCTGTATCTCTATACTTTTCCGAGCCAGGAAAAAAGGAAAAAGAACAATGATTCTAGATCAGGACTGTAAGAAAAATAAAACCTAAAAAAACGCGCATCAAGAAGCGACCCCCGCTGAGGAGACCAAGAGGCCCCTCGGGACCCCGTCCCCTCTCAACCTCATGAGGAGACCCTGTTTCTTTTCTTTTCTTTCTTACTTTCTTTCTCTCCTCTTTTTTTTTTTTTTTGCTTTTCACATATCTTCGCTCACGCACAACCATTGCCATCGGGGATCACAAAACCATACTGGGGACTCACATTGACGTAGGTCTTATACCCCCTCGAAGACGTAAATTCGATAAATTCATGCGAGTTCAAACTCTTAGATGGCTTTTTTTTCTTTCTTTTTTTTTTTTTCTTATACTTATATTTGAATACTAATATTTAAAAAAACCTAGAAATGGATTGTTCATGAAATAATACTGCTACTACAATTTATTATAGATACGTCATCTTATTTTGTTTTAAATTTAAACAGCTAATTATTTTCAATCGATTATGTCTTTTCTTTTTATTTTTATTTCTTTTTTTCCAAAATTTTCTAAAAGAAACGATAAAAATTCTTTTTGTTTAGATTCTAAGAAAATGGGACAACGCAATAGGACACGCGACATTTTCAGTAGAATTGTTGTTTGAAGAGAGCTTGCTCCATCTTCTTTTGCTATTTCTTCCATCTTTCCACTTATTTTTCTTTCTTTTCTTATTTTTCCTCAGAAATCCTGCAGATTCTCCGTCAACTATGTGACCTTTCCCGACGAAAGATTAATCATTAGTTTTTCAGCAGTGTCCCATAGGCACGAGACCATAATGCGATTCGTAGAAATTTGTATACTTGTTGAAAAAAGAAATTTCTACAAAAAAAAACGAAAAAAAAAAGAAATAAAAAAAAATACGAACCTTTTTCTCTTATTTATAATACTATAAAGAAATATTTCTACTTCATTAATTTAATCTTCACGATCATTGAATATTTATCGTGAAAGAAACGAAAACAATGAGAAAACAATGAAGAAACGTCACAAGGATGACAAGAGGAGAGACGCCATGGCGAATAATGTCGCCATTTTACTTCTATTCTCCACCTTGATCGACGCTCCAATCAGACGGTTTGTTCCCGTGAACGTCGCCGATTGGTTACTACGGTACAGGTAGAAAATAGGCAACGCCCAATTTTCGCCAATTCTGACTTCTGATTGGTCGTTTGAATCTATTGGACAAGATGGATATTTCAGAGGAAAAAAAATTTTTGCAACTTCTGACGTCTGATTGGTCGTTCGAATCTTTTGCAACATGGACATTTCAAAAAAAAAGAAAAAAAGAAAAAAGTAAGAAAAGAAATGCAAAAAAAAAGAATACAAAAGAAAGAAAGAGAGAGAGAGGGAGAAAGAGAAAGAGAAAAAGGATAAAAATCAGCGATACTTAAAATACCCTCGCGATAATCGATTGTAAGGAAACAAAACGAAAAATAAATTAATATAAAAATGAAAAAAAAAAAAAATGTACAAAGTAGAGACAACCGATAGTTTTACTTGCATTTGCATGCATAACTCAAAGACCCTCGTTGTAACCTTTTGACAGGCGTGACCGGCTGCAGCATTTCGTTAACATTTAAACAGCTGTTCCACGCTATCTTGTTAGCTTAAGTGGACTTCAAATAATTAAAAAACGACGAAACATATATACTTACCTACGTGTGTGAGCCGAATCAAATTTCCAAAAAAAAAAAAAAAAAAAAAAGAAAAAAAAAGAAAAAATAAAACACGAGGCGACTACGAATGTCAATGAATCACGTAATCATCTACATATTATCGATTGAACGTAATCAATTCCTTCACAATTTAAACCATTAAGATTCATCTTTGCTTTCTATGCTTTATTTTAAATGTTACTTTTCCGTCGCGCAAAGTCGCATTTATCGTTATTGTCCTTGCACACGAAACAGCCGTACGTTCTAAATGCACCGTAGCACGAATGAGTATGTAGAACGTAGAAGGAGTGGGGGAACGTCTCTCTCTATTTCTCTCTCCCGCTTTTACTCTCTCTCTCTCTCTCTCTCTCCTCATCTTTCTTTCTTACTCTTATTATTTCTGTCTCTCTCTCTCTCTCTCTCTCTCTCTCTATCTCTATCTCTATCTCTCTCTCTATCTCTATCTCTATCTCTATCTCTATCTCTATCTCTATCTATCTATCTCGCTCTATCTTACTCTTTTGTTCTATCTTTGGATATATATTAAATTTTTTTTCTCTTTTCACTTGTTCAGCCGTTTCAGGGTCCGTTGAGTAGCTTTGAAATTGGCACGCAGGATGATTTTAGCTATTCGAAAGTAAAAAAAAGAAAAAAAAAAAAAGAAAAAAAAGAAAAAATGAAAGAGAAGGGTGAAAGAGAGAATGAAAGGAAGGAAGAATGGAATGATGGATGGAATCGTGGTTGGGGATGCGGAGAGAAAAATAGGGCGTCACCTCCGGTCTCGTTGGCGCCAACGCGAGAAAAAGCTTGCATAATCCATCTGAGTCTATATCTCCCGTCTTGAATTTCGTTTTGTCTGAAGAAAATTCTTCCGGAGAAAATCGTTTCGTTGCGGTACCACCTTTATATGATTTTTTTTCCCTTTTCTCTTCTTCTTCTTCTTTTATCTTTAATTTTTATCTTTAAAATATCTCTTAAAATATATATATATATATATATATATATATATATATATATATATATATATATAATGAAATTATTAAAAAGTATACCACGTATAATTTTTCTTTCTAATCAATTATTTATTATAATAATTATATTATTTATAATAATTTTTATTTTATTATAATAATTATATAATTGATTATTATTAAGTATAATTACTAATGTATATTCTTTCTTTGGGTTATACTTGATCGATTAAGTATATCTCTTTCTTTTTTTTCAATTATAATTAATCATTTAATTATACGAAGTATAATTTATATATATATATATATATATATATATATATATATATATATATATATCAGGATATTATTGTAAAGAGATTTTGTGGGATTTAACATCATTTTTTTTTCGTCGTGAGAATATTTGAACGCGAAAGATAACGGTCAAAAATAAATGCATCCCTTTTTTTATATAGGCAAACGTAGATAGAAGAGAGGACATTTCTCTTCATTAACACATGCTTCATCAGAGACGGTTAATGAATCACACGGTCATATATCAGCTCACATATACAGACGTAAAATGTTTCTTTAGTAAACTGATTTATACACGTAGATGGAAAAGAACGCCATCGAGAGGAACCGAAAATGCTTCCTCTATCCTTAAATAAAAGAACTTGCCTGCTTTAGAATAAGAGGGAAAGAGAGGGAGGAGAGAGAGAAAGAAAGAGAGAGAGAGAGAGAGAGAGAGAGAGAGAGAGAGATGGAAATGCTTTTAGACCGGTTAATCGTAAATCGTCAGTGGTAACAACCCTTCTTTTTTAGTTACGTCTTAGAAGCAACACACCCCAATAAGGAAGGGTTAATGTTTCTTTTTCTTTAGAATATCATCGACGTGTCTTCTTATTCACTTAGAAAGAGATCTTTTTATCTAGGAAGAGATAAGATAAAAAGTTAAAAGAATTAATCCAATAAAAAGGATTTTATCGTTTTGAAAAAATTAACTTATCTAATAAAATTCAATCGGGGAAGAGAAAAGCAGGCAATTAATGTTTTGTTTAAATTTAATGAAAAAAGAAAAACAAAAAAGAAAAAAAAAAAGAATTACAAAACCAATGGTAAAATTAAAACAGAAAAATGCATAAATAAATAAATAAATAAGAAGTAACACATTATAAATAAATAATTGAGCGTTGAATTTCTTTTTTTTTTTTTTTTTTAAGAAAAGCAAACGAGAAAAAGTTTTAGGTATTAGAAAGAAAAAAGAAAGAGGAAAAAAAGTGAGAGAGAAAGAAAGAGAGAGATGTAGAGAGAGAGAAAAATGATTGATTTAGCATGAAATCATTTTAAGGGACCTAAGGCATTTCTTTCTCAGTCTTTTTCGCCTTTGATGATGACGACGTCGGCGTCGGCGTCGACGTCGACGGTAAACGAGGGTCTGTACGTAAGAATGAACTTCGAAACCAAATGCAGATGATGTCTCGCTCATCTTCATCCCATACTTCCGGAATAATCAATGATAAAAACCGATAGAAAGTATAATTTATAAAAAATATTCTGTATTATAATAATAATTTTATTGTTTATCAATTCAATAAATTCTGTATAAATATAAAGAATATAACGTACATGCATTAATAAATATATAAAAGATAGCAATATTGTACCGATAACATAATATAATAATATAGTGAAAGCAATCTAAATACCTAAAAAAAAAAAAAGGAAAAAAAAGAACAAAAATGGAAGAAACAAAGAAATAATATATTTGTTACGTTTATAATATTTTTATGGAAAAAGAAAAAAAAAAAAATATATATATATATATAATATTTATCGTAGAAATTTTACATCTCTATTTTTAATGATCTTAATAAGATTTATGTATTATTCGTATATATTCTTGAAGTGCGTTAAAAAAGGATTGAATCATTGAATCTACTGCATTGAATATCGTTATAAAAAAAAGTTCCATTACATTGTTATTATTATAAGAAGAACTGTATTTAGCAGTAAGAAACTTTTCATATCCTGCTTCTGTCAGATTTATTTTAATATAATCCCATACAAAACGACATCCTTCGACCAAATATGCCAATTTATTGCCACTGCTTAATATAGTAACAGCAGTGTTAAATATAAATGATAATATATTTTCAGAGTTATCAATTTTTTTTAATTCCTCTATGAGAAATCGAAATTGAGGAATTGTAGGTACACATTCAGTATTTAAATCATTTCTGCTCACATACAAATCTGTCAATAAAGTTTCAAGTAATTTTTTTAATGTATTTTGTTGATCTATATATGTATTTGATTGATCTTCACAATCGTTAATGTTCTTCAACAAATTTTTTCCTATCATGGCAACAAATAATAATGGATCTAATAAAGTTATTCCATTTAACTTTATTTTTCCCTGTTCTATGCTTAATAAACGATTTGATGTATAAACGAAATAATTATTATTAAACATAAAGTCATTTACTGTGACTGTTTTAAGCTCTCGTATAATAGCAGCATTCTGATTAATTTTATTACCATTAGGTTCCATATCACTTTTTATTTTCTTGAACTCATAATATTGGCGCAAATTATTATTGCGCAACTCCGTTTCAATCTTTCTTAATATATCTCCTTGGGTCAATTCAATTATTTCTTTAGCAAATGTTATATTTATAATAGAATTTGTAAAGAACAATAGATAAGTTCCAAGATAAATAATATCCTGAATATCAACTCTTTTTTCTTTTTTATACTTTCCAAGAGTATGTAAGCTTTCATAACCAAGGCCAATTAAATTTATTGATATACTGGTTATTACCATAGCATCGTGCGTTGACATGGCTAATTGATTAACAGCGATACCTGCTGCAGCTGCTTTTTTCAAGAGGATTGTACTGCCGCAAATCGCTATTCCAACAGTACTTCCTGCTATACCAAGCCAAGCGGACAAAGCATTTCGATTAAATGGTTTAATAGATTCTTGGTGTACTGCCATATCGTATAATTTTACGGAAGATGTCTTAAACGTCCAAGCACCACTTGCAACCAATGTTGCCACTTCTATAAATAATAAAATATAAATCAATATATATGAACATTTTAAAATTCTTTAAATTAATTTATATAATTACTAAGAAATCTTATTTACTTCCAATAGCAACTATTGGAGAGGTAGGATTAAAAATCGTTGCAATTCCAAATCCAACAACAGCAGCAGTCCCTACTGCATTAATTGTATTGTTAATCATAGACAAAATATTTGCCCGTCTTGAACACACATAAGAGTCTTGAACGATTACCCATATAATAGATTTATTGGAAGTAATTTCATATTCAGGATTTGGTTGATAATAACCGTCTTTTGGAAAGACCATTGTACATTTTGGTAAATTATTATTCTTCAAATAATCTTCCCAACTTTTGTATACTCTACCCTTTATATCTATATACCAAACAGTATAAATGTTTTCATTATGCGTATTGCTTTTCATTTGTGTTTTATCATTGTAATGCTGTATTTTAAATACAGGTATAGCTATTATTTCTTCTTCGTCATTTGACCTTGACGGTTTATCCATTTTATTACGAAAAAGTATATTATATACAATGCCATAATTTATATTATCATCTTTAAGTCGTCTACCATATGTCCATATCATGTTAAAAATTCTATCAATAAGATCCTGAGCATTAGGACTATAACAAATAACCTCGCATATCTCTGTATCTTCATTTGCATTATTAATCTTAAAATTTAAAATATCTTTAGAATCAGAAGTTTTCTCAAAAAGAGGTGAACCAAATATTGAATATCCTATATTTTGCTTAATGAACTTGACATCTTCCTTTTTATATGTAGTCCAACTTGGAAGTAATTCATAAAAATCTTGTTGATATGCTACAGCTTTGTACATCATTTGATCCTAATTTAGGAAAATATATATATATTTAGTAAAATAATTTACAAAAAATATTCATAATTTCTTTCTTTTCTTTTCTTTTCTTTTTTCTTTTTTTTTTTTTTTTTTTTTTTATCAAATATATAAATGTCATTATACTAACCCAATGATAATCTGACAAATCCATTTTTGATGTACTTGCCATTTTGTAAGAATATAAACTGAACTTCTTGTCTTCTTATGTAATAAGAAAAAATTCAACTTTCTCTTCTTGATTATATTTTAGTGATTCCCAGGTATACTTTAAATGAGGAAATCCCTGTTAAAAGTATAATCTGATAACATATTTGCAAAATAATTAATAAATATGATTACTTCTTATAATGAACAATTTATAAAACTAATTGCATGATCTATTATTAAATAACATTCTAGATGACAAAGAGATATTTATAAAACAACAAATTTTCACATTATAATTCATTCAATATATATGAATTTAAATTGGTACCTCGTTTCTATGTTTCTTTGGTAATTTTTCATTATCAGTTGTCAGTAGTCTGTATTGTAGAAATCAGGAAAATGTTTTAACGTTTCATACGTCAGATTGCCATTCGTTATGTACAAGGCTTTTCATTTCTTCTGATATAAATTATTACGAATAAATTGTCTGAAATATCTGCAAAAAAAAAATATTTTATAAACTTTAATAATAAATTTTATTAATTGTTGCAAAATATATTTTTCCTTATTATCATTTTGATTATAAATTTATTATATAAACCTATTATAAATCGCAATGTGTTTATATGGATTATTTTTGGATTTATTGTCTTGCAACGTATAACATCAGACAATATTGCAAATTTATTACTCTATAAAAATTAAGGACATAATTACAATATTCAGAATATTTCATTTGTTTCTATCAGCATTATGGCGATCGAGCAATGCGATTGGTCAAAATTTTTAATATTTTAAATAGCATGTGTACTCAATCTTAGGAACGAAATAATAATATAAATTATGATTTTGAATTCGATCAATTTTAAAAATAAAATATTAATCATTACAATATTCATTATAAAATAAAATATTATATATTATCTCTCGTTATAATTCATTCTATATAATGTCAGTTTAGGTTAGGATGCCAAATATATGACATCAAAATAAACGTATCATGGATTTAAATTTGTTCAATTCTAAAGTAAAAAAATTATCCAAATATAAGCAACAAACGATATATATGTATATGATTTTTATAATATAATATATTGATATAATAATAATAATTCTTAAAGTAAATCAAAATTTGGGATAATATCTATGTATACCATTTAGTATTCTCTTGAGAATTATTTTTCATATAAACTTTGTTGTGTTCTATTGTCGCTATGGATAAATCGATCCATAAGTACTTACAAATCTAATACAATCCTTTTTACTTATTGTATATAATTTTTTAAGATTATGTTATAACATATACATGTACATATATATACATACATATATATATTTATTCATATATATTTATATATGAAACTTTGTAATTTACATTTATAAAAAAATGACATTAACACTTTCACGTGTTGATTATGTGTCTGTTGGTGTTACTTCTCGTGGTACAACTAGAATTTTACCTCCAACAGATCCTAAACAAACACAAAAATTTGCTGTTGGTGATCACGATGGTATACTGCAAGTCTTTGGTAAATAATCCAATTTATTTATTCTTTTTTTTTCTTTTTCTTTCTTTTCTTTTTTCTTTTTTTTTTTTTTTACATTATACTAAATAATCCGTATTTAAAAGAAAAAAAAACAAAATGATTTTATTCCTCTTCAAAAAAATAGGTATGAAGAAAGGAGAATTACAAGCATTATTCAAATCTCTACCTGGACCAAAAATTAATAAAATGATTCTTGGAGGTTCCTTGGGAATGGCAAGGGATAAGATTTTTATTGCCTATGGAAATTCTGTTAAAGGTTTTACCAAAAAAGGAAAATTGTTTTTAGAATTTGATACAAGTCTATTAGATCCTATTTCTGCTTTGTAAGTTATATTTTTTGTCTCTTTCTAATAATTAATTTGATTAAAGAGAAATCTCTATTTATATACATTTGTACATACTAATATATTTTATAATAATAATAATAATAATAATAATAATATAAAAAAAGATTTAAAAATTTTTTATCTAATATATTGAACAGATATGTGCTTGGTCCAAATTTAGCAGCTTGTGCTAGAGATCTTTATCATAGATATCATGATTGTAAAGATGCAGATTCATATTTGGCTGGGGAGATATTACATGATGTTGTACTCTTACCAAGTGACAATTCTATGGTATATGCCATTCTTGCTTGTGGAGATTGTGCAGTTAGTATTAACAAAAAAAAAAAAAAATAAATAAATAAATAAATAAATAAATAAATAAATATATATATAATCTTCAACAAAATATTAATCTTTTAATACTTATTCTTATATATTTTAGGTACGTGTTTTACATGGTACTATGAGGCCAACAGTTTTAAGACTCCCAAGTATTCCAACGGTGCTTGCTGTATATAGGTTCTGTTAATAGTGTATATAAATATCTAATAATATAATAATTTTTTAATTTTAATTATTATAAATTATATTAACTATAGTATCAATATTGACATGGACAATTTAATTAGGGAAAAAGAAACGGAGTCAACGGAACGTGTTTTGTTAGGTACTATCGATGGTAAAGTTGGTCTATTAAATCTTCAAGGCAATAAAACATTGAGAATTACTTGGTTAATTAATTCAATGGGATCTGAAATTACTACTTTGGATACATTTGAATTGCAAGATGGTTTGGATATAATTATTGGACGACAAGATGGAATTGTTGAAGTCTTTACATTTCCAGATGAAGATACGTCACCGTGTTTACGTTATCGTTATGTAAATGTTACATATTTATTTATATAATATTATATTATATATCTCCATATAATAGGAGGAATATAGAATTATTCATATTGCAAAAAAAAAAAAAAAAAATAACAAAAATATTTTATAGAATGCTGGCGAAAGTATTAGCACTGTTACTGGAGGAATCATTGGTGCCACCAATTATCCTGAAGTTCTTGTTACTACCTATTCTGGTAAAATATTTGGCCTAACTACTAAACCACCTGGTCTTTTAGAAGCTGGACAAAGCGATACTGTCGTAGCAAAATTGAAACTTGAAATACAACAATTGGAAGAAAAACTTATCGAGGAAAGAGAAACTACTAACTTTACAGCCGATCCTTTAGCACCTTTAATATTGGCCGTAAAACATAGGTAATGATTTAACATTTAACAATGAAAAATATTTTCAATAATTATAACGACTTATTTAAAAAAATTTATTTATCATAATTTTTTCAATCCTATAGAATGGCATTATACGAAGAAGATGCATCGTATTCACTTTCGATAGAACTGGATACATCGATAGATAATATTCTCATACAATCGGACACACCGATAGTTTTATTAGACGTAGAAAATAATAGTGCAGTAGTAAGTTTATCCGTATGCAATCCAAAGGAAGGAAACTTTGTACTTGCTACATATAGATGTCAAGTATGTATATATATATATATATTATTGTTATATAAAGTAATCAATAATTTATATTCGAATATTATTTTTTAATATACGTAGATTAATACCAATCGTCTTGAAATGAGATTACGAACGATTGAAGGCCAACCAGGTACATTACAAATTTATGTTACATCACAGGTATTGTTTATGAATATTAATTTGAGATAAGAATATTATTATTATTATTATTATTATTATTATTATTCTGTTTTTTTTTTCTTCTTTTTTCCCTAATAATATTAATACATATCTATGATCTTAGGTACAGCCAAAATGTTGTCGTAGAATATCAATACCTATATATGCATTATCCTTACATAAAAGACAACACATAGAAGACGATGCGGATATATTGCCAGGAGGACCTTTTAATGAATTAAGATTGAACGGTGGTTTTACAGTTGCTGAGGTATCGAAAAATTATTAATTAGTAAACATTTATAAAAGAGTATATACATTAATAAACATTTTCTTTCTATCATTATAAAGAATAAAATATATTCTAATTATTTATTCATTTTTCAGATGCATGCGTGGCTTTCTCTTGTATTACCTGATGTTCCCGAAAGACCACATTTATATGAAAATGAAGCCATTTTAACGTATAAATCATCTTTTATCGGAACAATATTGAAGTGTAGATATAAGTTAGTTTTTCATAGTTTTTATTTTGTCACATTAGACAAAAATTCAATATTCTTCATTTCTTTTTTTTTTTTTTCTTTTCTTTTTTTTCCATTTAATTACAGAAAAGGAAATGCGATATTTTTGGGAGAAAATATATCAAGCATTATAATACTTAGAGATATATTAACGAGGGAGGCAACAAAGCGAAAAATTAAATTAGAAGTATTTTGTGGTAAATATTTATATGGAATTGATTTTTTTAATTGATAGAACTTATTCGTTAGCGACATCTGAAGAATGTTCCTAAAAGCTATGGAAGAGATTGCTTTTAGAAATATATAAATGGCGCTGCGAACTATTTCTTGTACAATTTTATTATCACAAATGAAACTATTCATTTTTATATTTGAAAAAAAATTTATAAATTTATATATATATATATATATATATATATATATATATATATATTTATACATTTATTGTTACATATAGATGTTGCTGTTGGAAGTATATCAAGAGTATTAGAACTCATCCGACCTCAATTAGATGCTGTTCATGAATTAATTGAAAAAATTAAGATTTTAGATGCTCTTGAAGAATTTGAATTGAAGACAAATCCAAAAGAAAATTTATGTTCGCAGTATCAAGATTTAATTGCAAATGAACAAAACATTAGAACAAAATTGACAAAGGATCCTGATATTTTAAATAGATTACATGGTGTAATAACAGATTTATATGTTGACTGGGAACGAGCAAGGGGAGCTCGAAGGTAATAATTATTTGAATTATTATGAAATTTTTTTTATAATGCAATTGATTAATAATATTTTTATATTTAAAAATTCAATAGAATTAGCAGTAAAACTGCTGCGGAAAAATTAAATGATTCGCTTGAATCAAGAGATTTCGTTCAACTTTTGCAAATTTTTACGGGTAACGTTGTTTCCACATGAGACGTTTAAATTGATAATAATATTGGATGGTTTATATGTAGGTAAGAAAAAGAATGGACCAACATATTTCTATAAACATCTTCAAGTAAAAAATATATTTTCTTAACATTTATGCACGATATAAACAGCTGCATTATTTAACCATAAAAATGTACATATACAATGTCCTTAAGAGCATATGTAGTTACAATATGTTGTGTGCATATGCATATATATATATATATATATATATATATATGTATATATATATATTCTATATATATATATTTATATATTTATATATATATATATATTTATAATTGTGTATTTAAATTGATATACAATCTTTTTTTTTCTTTTTTCTTTTTTGTTTTTTTTATTTTTTTTTTTATTTTTTTTTTTCTTTTATTCTTTTTTTCCTTTATTTTGTATAGGATTCTTATTCTGTACTTTCCAGTTGGCATAAATTACAAAAATCCGAGGAAATAATTATAGAGAAAAATAAAATTATGAAGAAATAATGAATAAGATATTTTCTTATTCATAATTTTTCTTATCATTTTATGATATTTCCTTACATTCACGTGGATGAAATTATACAGTTCTCTTATTTTACTTGATGTATAATTACATAAAAAAGTATTGCCTGAAATGTGAAAAAAAAAATAAAAATAATAATAATAATAATAATAATAATAAATAAAAAAAAAAAAAAAAAAAAAAAAAAAAAAAAAAAAAAAAGGAAAGAAAAAGAGATGATTTTTAATGCAATAAATATCATTGAGAAATCAATTGTAATAATACATACATATTATCGGTTGTACGAACAACCGCCTCCAATGGATCTCTCTCGGAATTTCCATCAGCCGTTGTTGTTACGGTATATTCCAAAGTTTGTCCACCGGGATGCGGCAAAATACTTTCTGGATTATCATCCGGTGGGACAATCTCTACGACACCCGTTGCTTCTACCTCAAGTTTTAAATCTCTTACAAGATCCTGAATAGTTTTAGCTTGTGCACCTTTGTCATTATCTTCCTCAACATTTTTCCCAGTCATTATTCTATTTAAAGGCCTGTCAGATCTCCCTCGTGAATGTGTATGCATATGCCTTTTCATATCACTTCTTACTCTAAATGGTTTCCCACAAACCGTACATGGATGTGGCTTTTCACCCGTATGTATACGACGATGATTTTGTAAATAACTACTTGCTCTAAATGTTTTATTACAGTATTCACAACGATAATTTTTTTCACCTGTATGGATACGTCTATGGACAATTAAAGAATATTTTCGTGCAAAATCTTTACCGCAATATTCACATTGATATTGTTTTTGTTCTGAATGAATACTAGTCGAATGATATTTAAGATCACCCCATTGTCTAAAATGACGACCGCATTCCTCACATTTATATGGCTTATCACCGCTATGAAGTCGTTTGTGTACCTATAAAAGACAAATTAATTATCAATGATTGTATTTTTATTTCATTAAAATGTTTTATGACGTAAAAAAAAATTATTATTATATTTAATTACCTTTAATGCACTAGCTGCAAAGAAGCTTTTTCCACAGACTTCGCATTGATGCGGTCTTTCACCACTGTGCGATCTCATGTGATAAACAAGACTGTTCTTATGATGAAATGATCGATCGCATTGAGGACACGTTAATTCGTCGTCTAAGAGATATAATATTATATTCATTAAAAATTAATCATTTAGTATTATATAGTCACTGTTGATATTATTAAAAAAATATTTATTTATTTTTTTTTCTTTTTTTTTTTTTTTTTTTTTTTTTTCTTTTTGAACGTATACGCACTCGATTTTCGGGTTTTCAAAGATTTCTTTTTTTTTGCTGTCTGCGGGATATCAGTCTTTTCTTTTTCGTGTAAATTTTGTTCAGTAGTAGTAGACGTTCTAACATGGTCCCTATGTACATGATCGGTAACATCTGTTATAGCCCACAACATAGATTCATTATTTGTAGTGGATAATGGAGATTCCGTTTCATCGTTAATATGCGCTGCTGTTTCTTCCACTAATTAATAAAAAGTAAGTAAATAGATTATTTTAAGTTATATAAAGATAAACAAATAAAAAAATATATATATATATATATATATTATTTGAGAACAGTATCCTTATACTTACCCACACCTCTGATTCCCTCCATAATATCTTCAGGTTCGCTAAACTCTTCTATCACAGTATTTTCTAGGCTCTGTACCGTTTCTGTTACTGATATTGTGATACTGGTATTTGTTGCTTGAGCTATTCTAGTTTCTTGCTTTACCGGTTCATAATGTACCTAAAATATAATTAATAATTTAATTATATAATGGATCTAACATAATGGATGAATTCATTTTAAAAATGATCACCTTTAAATGTTCAAAAAATTTCAATTGGCTACTAAATCTAGAGCCACATAATTCACATTCAAATACATGAACTTGCATTTCAGTTCTTTGTTCCACGTTTATGGAATCTTGATTGGATTTAGTAATATCCTTTTTGGTAGAATTTTTCTTTGTCTGTTGTTTCAATTTACGTGGAATCCGTTTTTTATGAGGTAAAGAACGTTTAGGTCCAGGAGTTGGCGTTGTATCCTCACTACTTTCAGCCGATACATTTACATCGTATTCACTTTTAATATTTATAAATTCCTGTTTTACATTATGTCCTATTCTTTTAAATGATTGTAAAGTTGGATAAATGGTGGGTGGATTTGGTTCGGGTACGGTTTGTATAGAATAACTATTCACAGGCGCTAACGTTTCCAAATGAGAAACGTCAGGTAGTGCCGAATCTTCGTGTTGCGATTGACTATGAAGTTGTTGTTGTTTTTGTTGTTGTTGCAATTGAACAGCAACTAAAGCTGCTGCTAACTTACGATCTTCCTATATAAAACAATACAAATTATATTACATTTTTATATATAGTTCTATAAGATATTATTACCTCTGTTAATTCATGGGGCAATAAATCATCGGCTTCATAATATTGCGTCGCAGCTCCATAATCTGTACCAACGCCAGCATTAATCATATCAACTACCATTCCTTCAGATATTAATTCTCCATTTAATGTTAAAAGAGGCACCCCTTTGCTCATTGATTCTCCGTCTGCTCTTTGTATGGTAATATATTGAGCACCTTCCATGCCTTCTAATAATACAGCTTGTGCTTCTTCCGTTGTTACCTCCATGATAATATATGTATCTAATACTATTTGAAAAAATATTTCTCAAGATTTATTCTTGACCCATCTGTGCGAGGCTAATATTTGTACCTGATAATAAAGAAATTATAAGTATATATACATATGTGTATATATATATATATATATATATATATATATATATATGTATATAATCATAGTTATATATTACTAATAAAAATAGTATATATATATCATAGTTGTATATTACTAATAAAAATAATATATATATATATAATATAATATATATATGTAATACAAATTCATTTGTCTTCATATTTCTGTTACATATTGTCAAAGTTAGATAGGTAATATGTATTATTATATTGTTAGAGGTCATCCTGCCTATGGATTAATAATATTACTACTAATATTGGTATTAAAGTATTATTATTCTTTTTATTAAATTTATAATTTTGATCATGTAATTTTGTCATTTTTTAAAAGACAACATAAATTTAATATTATATTATGTACAATTAAATTAATATTGTATTATTTACCATGAATATTTCTAATGGCATCAATAACACCATTTCATGGATTTATTTCTTTACTTATTTCTTTAAATTGTAATTGAATTATGTACAAATATGAAGTAAAAGTTACCTAATAAAATTAGATGTGTTTTTCGTTAAAAAAAATTTACAAACAGCTAATGTAATATTATCGAATTGAAAGTAAATTAATATTTAAATTTCGCGCCTTTATGAGCTCAGAAATGACAGAGAAACCAAGGTCACTGCACTCAGAGAACTCACAAAATTTCTTAAGACTTGATTCACAAATAACAATAATAGATTTGTCTTTTTTCATCTTTTTGTATTCACCTTTTTTAGACCAAATTGATTTTCTGCCCCTTTCCTGTACAACTTGACTAACATAAACAAAGCAAAATATTGAAACACTGTAGAACAAAATGTGACAACAGTGCTTGGGTCCTGACGCCATTAGAACGGATGTAACACTCCTACGCCACCTGCTTGATAGTTTTAACACGTTCGTATTAAATACAACAATTATTATTTTTCATCTTTTTTATATCATTTATTGTCACGTCGAACATATGATTGCAAAAAAAAAAGAACAAATTCATAAGAATATATAATTTGTTCGTATAAATATCGAATATTAAAATTAACTAACGAAATAATTTAATTAATATTATTATTAATTATATTTATCAATATTATATAATAATTGTTTAAAAAATTGAAAAACGATAGATATTTAAAAATGATATTTGCAATCGAAGAATGAAACAACAGAAAGTGATCTATTTATATATCTAAATTCGATTCGATTGGACAATTCTATCGGTACGATTGAAATGGACGAATAGAAAAACTAAGAAGATGTTTGACCGACTTAAGCTATGTAATTTATATATCACGATTATTATCATATAATTCTATAATTATGATTTAATCGACATAATGATTTAATCAATTAGAGTTTGTATAATAATCTACCAATCAAATAATTCTTATAAAATGATCCGACCAATGAACATTCCCCAAGCTAGTAGTATCGAGCGAATCAAAACGAAGAGGACTCCGCTATTGGTCGATCAGTACGAAGACAATATATTCTTAGATATTACGGTAGTCAGAAGTATTAGCGTATTGCTAATCATATAAATTATATTGTTTATGACAAAAAAAAAAACAGCGAGCCAACGTAGCGCCGCGATAGCTCGTAGGAACTCCGTGCCAAGCAATGGAGGCTCGTTTTCAATAAAGATTCCCTGATTGTACGAAATGTGTTTTTGAGTGTGTGAAAAGTGTAGTTTTCGTGTGATAGTGAGACTTCCTCAGATATTAACGCCACTGCACACGCTGCCGTAGGTGAGTTATATAATAATTAAATAATAAATATATCGTAGAAAAGATTCGATAAAAATTTCAACGTACATATGTACTTGCGATCATCATCATCATCATCATCATCATCAACATCATCATCATCATCAACATCATCATTATCATCATTATTATCATCATCATCATCATCATCATCATCATCATCGTTGTCGTCTTCTTCGTCGTTTTCTTTGTCGTTGTCGTCGTGTCGTTGTCGTCGTGTCGTCGTCGCGTAGTATTGTACAAATATAAATATAACCTATGTATATACTTACGTACTCTTACATACTTTATATGTATACATGTATATATGTATAATAGGTGTGTGTATATATGTATATATATATATAGTTATATGTATATATGTATATATAGAATCGTGTAAGCGCGAATAGGATTGGTATGGCGTTGAAATAGAAAACGTAGGACCCAGTAACTTACGTAAGATGTTTTTAAAACTCTTAAACTATGCACTCTATGCGATTTGATTTTTATTACAACGGCAAGTACTTATACTTCCATATTGATATATGAGCGTTTGACCTTAAAGGGAAATGCATGTCTAACTTACTATCTAACAACTGTCTCTACCACGTTAAAAGAATATTTAATTTTGTTAAATAACGAAACGACGATGAATATCGAGCGTTAGAAATGTTTGGAATATCTATAGTTTCGATTAGAGCATCATTTTTATAAAAATGCGACTTACATTGTGCGTTATATACATTCATACATACATACATACATACATACATACATATATATATATGTGTTCGTATGTATGTATGTACATGAATATATATGTAGGAGCGAAAGTGACAGGCATACCATCGTATTAAACGAATACTCATATGAGAGAGAAGGAAAGAGAAAGACAGAGAGAGAAAGAGAGAGAGAGAGCGAGAGAGAGAGAGGGAGAAACAGACAGATAGACAGACAGACAGACATAAATAGATAGATAGGTAGATAGATGACTATAAAAATACAAATCTGATTTTACAATGACATTTGTATATTAGATCGTTATTAGAAATAACATATTGTTTATGTGGTTCTTTAAAATTTATTTTAATTAATATATTATTTTCAATGAATAAAAATATTTTAGGTTATATATGTATATATAAATATATATATATAATATAAATATAATATAATATATAATGTATGTGTGTATAATATATTGTTATATAGTATATAATTATTCATTGGCAATAATATATATATATATATTAATATATTAATTATATATATATAACCTAAACTATTTTTATTGATTAAAACTTATATATATATATATATATATATATATATATATATATATATACTTATATATAGGAAGTGATTCCATTGATAAGGAAGGAAATTGGAAGCTATATATGAAATCAACATTATGTATTTCTTATCTATAACACGTCACTTCCAGGTAGAGTTTAGATTCGAATGATAAATCGAATATGCTGTAACAAGTAATCTTGATGTAAATGAAGACAGAGAGAAAAGAGAAAGAGAGAGAGAAGAGAGAGAGTATGATCTTTATTGATAATATCAAATCTTGACTACTATAATATTACAAAATGAATATTGTTTATTATATATTATCACGTACGAATTTCATTGTATCGATTTATCATCATATCATTATTTTTATTCTTTTCTTTTTCCTTTCCTCTTTATTTATTTTATTTTTTTTTTTTTTTACTTTTTACCCTTTTATCTTTTTTTTTTTTTTTTCTTTTTTATCGTACAATCAATCTAATCGTTGGTAATTTTTTTTTTTTCTTTTTTCATTTTTTCTCTTTCCAAACACACGATTCTATCGTAATCTCGAATCAATCAATCAATCAATCAATCAATTGCGATAATGAATAAACGGTGTTCGTTAAAATAGCGGGAATTTTTTTTTTCCTTTTTTTTTTGTTTTCTTTATTTTTTTTTTTTTCTTTTTCCCTTTGAATTTTTATTATTATATAGAGATTTATAATGAAGTAGATGCGTATGTGTGTGTGTGTACGTATGTGGGTTTATATTTTTATTTGTGTGAGTATATGCGGTATTACTATGTTTAGCTTTGAAATGGATTATTTACGAATTTATCGTTCTTTCCGGCATACCGATAAATAGGGGTCAAGTGTCAACGCCCGTCGCTTTTCTTCTTAGTAAAAGTAACCTTCTTTTGTATGCCCATAAATACATCAACTGTATTTGGCAATGCATTATTACTAACAATATCGACTTTCTTTTTTACTTATTATGTATATGTGTGTGTGTGTATATATATATATATTTTTTTTTTATTTATTTATTTATCTATTTGTTTTCATATATATAATATATCTTATATTATTTATTCATACATATAAGTTCATATAAGATATAATATAATATAAAAGTATAATATAGATCAATACTTTATATAATATATATATATATATATGTATATATTTTTCTTTTCCAAAAAAGAATATAAATATATGTATAATTAAATTTAAATATATTATAAAAGTATATAGTATAAAGATCAGTATTATATGTCTATATATAAAAGGATAATTTATAAAAGGGAATATATAAAAAGATAATATGGAGGAAAGAAAAAGAAACAGAGAAAAAAATAGGGGGAGAGAAAGAGAGAGAAGAGAAATGAAAAGAAAAATAATTCTATCTCAAAATAGTTATATGAAACGGTAAAAAAATTGTTGCGTGATCGCTTTAGAGTGATTACATGATATTACAGTTAACTTTGAGAGAAAAAAGAAAAAAGAGAAAAGTACTGCAAAAGTTAGATACCAACAAATAATTTTATATATATATATATATACATTATATATTATATATTATATTTTATATATTATATATTAATCTATAATACAGTAAACTCTCTCTCTCTGTCTCTCTTTCTCTTTCTCTCTTTCTCTCTGTATAATACAAATTTATTACCAAGGAAAAAGTTTATATTTTCAATTTTGTTTATTGGTAGGTTTAAAACTACCATGTCCGTCCAATTTCTATTTAAAAAAAAAAAAAAAAAAAAAAAAAAAAGAGAGAGAGAGAGAGAGAGAGAGAAAAACAAGGAATAACAACACACTCATCGTATGCATCATGGTATGCAATATGGAACTTGCATACTACCGTCGGACCGATACTTACTTGGTACACTTTATAAATAGCATTATTTTTGACTAAAAAGTGTAGCACATAAGTGTATGTGTATATGCGTATGTGTTTTTAGTTTAGTATATGCATCTCTCTCTCTCTCTCTCTCTCTCGCTCTCTCTCTCTCTCTTCTCTCTCTACGATCGCATACGTAAACGATGATCGAGCGACACAAATAGACACGCACAAAAGAAGAAGATACACGGACTCAGTGTATTTATGTTGATGTATATACATATATATATATATAGTATTAGTATTTACGAGAAGGCGGCATTCGAGAGAATACTACCGACCGCTAGAGAGAAATGCGATTAAAATCGATCAAATCCTTCCGTAATACGTTAAGTATTACAACATCAACGACAGCTCCTCGTCGATACTACAGGATTACTAATAAAAGTAAACGAAAAAATAACAAAACAAAACGAAATGAGATAATGTTAATATTTCTTTTATCAGTGACGTGTATGATAAAAAGTTGAACATAATTAAACAAAAGTGTTGCGTATATTACATAAGTCGATATATATGTATATGATATATACATATATATGAATATTACATAATATATATTATATATATCTATATACTATATATTCAATGTGTAGTAAAATATTAACTATAAATAAATGCAACTGTAAATAGATGCAAGCATAATCATATGCTAGTAAACAGGATAGATATTTTTAGTTTAAAACAATAAATCTTATGATATATGCGATATTTAATATTATAGTTGATTATTTTTTATCATTTTTTTACTTCTATTTCAATTTTTCAAACAATAATTCTCTCTCTCTCTCTCTCTCTCTCTCTCTCTCTTTTAAGATATTTATTAATACATAGGACACATATTTTGAGCAAATTTACAAAAGAAAGATACTAGACAATGTTACAAATAAGTTGTCTAATATTTATCTCTATTTATTTTCGTTATTGTTATTTCTATTTCAAAACGAAGAAATGTAGTACTTATCTCTCTCTCTCTCATATATATATATATATATATATATATATATATATATATATATATAAAATTTAAAAAGAAAAAACTAGATGTCATGAATAAGATATCGAATAAGATATTTGGATTTACTTATTTTTGTTCTTTCGATTATGTCTTTCTTTTTTTTTCTACTTTCTTTTTTTCTTTTTTCAAGATGGCGAGCAAGATAGTTTCTCCCTCCTTTCCCTTCTCCTCATTTCTATCCCTGTCTCTACTTTTTCTTTTTTTTTTTTTTTTTCCAAAGAAATAATCGTATTCTGAACCGTTCAATGTAAATATATATATATATATATATGTATACATATATGAAACAATAGGAAATAGTATTTCTATATGAATTAGAATCGAATGGTAATTTGCCATATTGCCGTAGGTTTTTAACTACGCTACATTCGAATAAACGCGCTTAAGCTATGTGTTGCGCGCTCTACCGCAGTAGTTATATACAAGAGTTTCGTAACAAATATATGTCTGGGATAAAATAGTTAGGGGAGAGAGAGGGTCGACCTTGCCCCGCAACTCGCTGACTGCTTGTTGCCAAGCTACAACGTATATATAGACCGGTACTCCGCGTACACACACGTCAAATCTCTTTACGCGCACGCGACACTCGATATTATACACACACATACATCGTGATATCTATATACAAACATATATGTATATATATATATGTACATATACGTACGAATACGTAGATGTCGAAGCACACTCTTCAACATTAGTTTGTGATCGTACACACTTGTCTCTCTCTCTCTCTTTCTCTCTCTCTCTCTCTTTATGTGTGTATGCGTGTATTCGTGCATTGATGTGTGTGTATATATATATATTGTTCGTAGGTGCACACGTACAAATGTCTCTCTCTCTTCCTCTTTCTCTCTCTTTCTCTCTCTCTCTCCCTCCCTCTCTCTCTCTCTCTCTCTCTCTCTCCCTCTCTCTCTCCCGTACCATTTAATTATCAATGACGTGTTATTCGTATTCTTTCATTCGAGCATTAATGTCGTCGATTCTCCGTCCACCCTAAATCCAATTATTTCTTGGATTTTTTTTTTTTTTTTTTTTTTTTTTTTTTTTTTTTTTTTTTGGAGGAGAGTCTTATTCTCTCCTTTTCTTTTTTATTAAAAAATTTTTTCTCTTCATTTTCTTTCTCTTTTTTTTCCCCCTTTTTCTTCTTTTTTTCCCCTTTTTTTCTTTTCCTCCTTTTTGCATCACTCGAGGCTCCAATTTAATATCAATTTCTTCGGGCATCTTTGAAAGAAGCACATACACGTTCTTCTCTCGTCTATTTTACGTGAAAATGAACGTTTAAGCGAACACTTAAGCGTATTACTCTCGAGCCAAGGGTAATGATATTATTCCCTTCAAAAAGGTTATAATGGGGCTGAAGTAATCGGCCTTTCCAACCTTGCCATACGAGAGAGAGAGAGAGAGAGAGAGAGAGAGAGAGAGAGAGAGAGAGAGAGAGAGAGAGAGAGAGAGAGAGAGCAACGCGTTGGGGATGCTTGAAAACTATAGTCTCTGGTAGCTAGATAGACTATAACGATGATGAGAGAAGAATAATTGATGAGTCCTTTGAAAATTATTTTATCATGATCTAAAATGGTAGAATAGATCAATTGAAGAAAAAAGGAAAGAAAAAAGAAAGAGAGAGAGAGAGAGAGGGAGGAAAAAAGAAATTCTGCTAGTGAAATCGTCATAATGATTGAAACTTTTCACCCCATGGGTCGAAAGTTCTTGGACTTGAGGTATCTAGTTTTACATAGAAAAAAAAAAAGGAAGAAGATAGAGAAAGAGAAATTAGCTTAAAAAGTCTCGAAGGAATATTTAAAAAAAGAAAAAAAAAACAAAAGGATAAAGAGAGAAAAAAAAAGAAAAAAAAAAAAACTAGAAAACACTTAGCAACTTTCCGTCCGTAATACTACGTATATTATTATTTCTCGTTATCATCGGGGATGTCGTACATTTTTTTTCTTTTTTTTTTTTTTTTGCCTATACTTTTTTCCTTTCTCTAATTCTTTTCTTCCTTCCCCCCTTCCCTGCCTGCCTGCCTGCCTGCCAGCCCCTGTCTTTCTTTTTTTATTTTTTTAACCTTTTTTTTTTCCCCGCCTTTTTCTTTTTTAATCCTTTATCACTCTACTGTCTATATCTGTATCCTTAAAATAAAATGATTTCGACGCAGCTAATATAATTTGTTGCGACTTGAAATGGCTCCTCGAATGTAAGACGGTAGTTAGGAAAACGAGGTCACCGGGTCTTGAAATGCTTCCGTGTGTACTCTAACCAACTAGCAAGAGAGTAGACACATTGTAGAAAATATGTACATACATTAAACGTCGTTATCCGGAATAGAATGATATCAATGATTAATTTATTATCACTACGTGATAATAATTTCAATTTGTAATGGCCGATGACTTAAAATAGATTTACATTTTGCTTTTTTTTTTTTTCCTTTTTCCTTCTCCTTTTTTTTTCCTTTTTTTCTCTCTTTCTCTCTCTCTCTCTCTCTCTCTCTTTTATCCTTTCTTTTTTATTAAACATTTTTTTTACTTTTTTTTTTTTCTTTTTTTCCAAATATTTCAATTTACATCGAAATAAATCGGTATAATCGTTTGATATCATTTTATATACCTGGGTCATGTTATCGCTCGAGAATTACGCCTGTAGAGTTCCGTCGACACCAAGAAAGAGAAAGACAGAGAGAGAGAGAGAGAGAGAGAGAGAGAGAGAGAGAGAGAGAGAGAGAGAGAGAGAGAGCTTGTCTTATTGATCGTCGACGAGAGAGAGTTCGGTGTAAGTTAGCTAAGAAACTTGTGTGTTACAAATGAAATCCATTTTACGCCAACAATAATATTACATTCTGATCATCGACGTTTCATTATTTAAGTACTAATAATACTTAAAAGTCGACAATAACCTTACTTATTTGTCTTTGAACAACATATATATATATATATATATATATATATATATTTGTATTATTGCTTTTCCTATAAAATTACTACGTTAATCAATTAAAAATTTTTATATAAAATTTTTTACACAATTCCCTTCTTCTTGTTCTTCTATTTTTTCATATTCTTTTCTTTTTTCTTTTTTTTTTCTTTTTTTTTTTTTTCTTCTCCGCGTCATCTTCATTTTCTTTTCTTTCATCGATCAAATTGTTAAAGGTAATCGCAAAAAGAAAAAAAAGAAGAAAAAAAAAAAAGAAATGAAACATATTTTGATAGGAAGTATTTTCAAAAGCTTCAGATGAATTACCAGGGGATGCATATAGGTAACACATACAAACATATCAACCACGTGATTAATCGTGGTATAAGCCAATGTTTACAGAAGTTAACCACCATAACCACCACCACCAACACCATCATCACCATCTATTTTAACCCCTGAAATCAGAAACTTCACTACTAGTTTAGCAGTAGTTTTATGATTTATCATTTTATTTCATTGCTATTAACGAAGAATATGAAACGAGGAGGACGAAGAAAAAGAAGAAAAGAAAAAATGAAATGAAAATGGAGTTTACAAAATTTTTGAAAATTTCCAACAAACATACGTTTTCATATTTCGTGAAATTTAAGTAACATAATTTTATATATGCGCGTCATTCTGTAACAATAAATTCTTGGTATTATTATTATCATCATCGTCATCATCATTCTTGTTAATCAAGTGTTTTCTATTTCTTTCCATTCGTCTCTCTTTCTCTCTCCCTCTCTCTCTCTCTTATTATTGGCAGTCGTTAGATTCTAATAGTATTTGTCCAACGTCGTTGCACCTTTTTATCGACAATGCCAATCTAGTATCTACAAGTATGTATTATTCTATATATAGTACACATAAGCGTACGTAGAGAGAGAGAGAGAGAGAGATAGAGAGAGAACATTTGACGTTACTCGTCGTTCTTTGGTCTCTTGTCTCAAGTGACATGCTGACGTTTTTACTCGTTAAGAGAGAGGAATAATCTCGTATTTGTGGACACATACACACACACACACACACACACATATATATATATATATATGAGAATAATACGAGAATAGATGACACGCACGTTTGTTTGAAATTATCCTCTGCCAACATGAACTGCCAAATATCTGATTCGCATCGTTCATTTGAATAGCAAGGATTATCTTCCTTCCTACTCCACCATTGTCAAGGTGTGTTTCTAACAGGGTAACGATTTTATAAAACTTAACTTGCTTTATGTAGTTGATGATTCTATATCTTCTAGACAATATGTATATATATATATATATATATATATATATATCTACGTAGTTAGGATAGAGACAACGTGTTTGACGAGTCTTCTTCGTTCCTACACCTTGACCTAGGTCGAAAGACATATTCGATAATGGAAGTATCTTCTCTATTCCTAAATTCTCTTCCTCTCTTTCTCTCTGATAATATTTTACTCTGTATGTTCGTGTTTGTGTTTGAGTTCGTATTTGTATTGGTTATGTCTACACGAAAGATTTGATATTATTCGTTACTTTCGATAGATCGATCTATCGAAATGATTTAAGTCGACTCGACTTCAAATTGACCGATCGTAAAATAAAATCGAAATCCAGTTGAACAACTTCGACCTTCAGAATACCGGACACCATCATCGTATGTAGTATGTATAATATAACGATAAATGTCTATGCATATATATATATATATATATATATATGCTTGACTCCGCAGCTTTGTTTTTTTTATATGAGTATCAAGAATTTGCATAGTCGAGAGAATTTATTATTGGAAGGAAAATTTTGTGAAAAAATTTGGTTTCTTCCTTTTTTTTTTCTTTTTTTTTTTCTATGGTCCTTTTTTTTGGTTACGAAATAATTTCATGACGGTGATGTTTACGGTTATTTTTTATTATATTATTATTATTATTATTTTAATTTAATATTGTTCCTTATTGTTAGAGTTCGTATATTTCAGTTTCTATATTATACTTTTCTTTTATATAAATATATCAATTCTCTGTTTCTCGCATTATTTTTAAGATCAAAAGGAATATTTTTTTGGGAGTAATAAGATTTCAAAACTCGCGCTCTTTTTGTGCGTTTCGGATTGACCAATCGTAAGATTCGTTATTTCGATAATTTATATGGTAATAGTATTTAAAACATTATTTCTCTTATTAATTATACTTCTTTCTTATATATGTATTTGGTCTGTCATTTCTTTTATTATTTTTATGAATCAAAAGAAGGAAAATTCATTCCGAAAGGTACATTTCAAAAATTGAGTTTCTCTCTCTCTCTCTCTCTCTCTTTCTCTTTTTCTTTCTCTTTCTCTTTTTTTGAAGAGATTTTTGGTCTGACCAATCATGGAGCTTCGTTTTTCAGGTACTTCAACATAATAGTATATAGTATATAGTAGTTCGTTATTTCTTGTATTATTATTTATAACAAATAAAATCAATTCGATTTGATTTAAAATTTGAATTCAATGAACGAATGAAAAACGAAGATTTCAAAATTTCCCCATCTTTTCAAAGATTTTGGTTGATCATTTTGTTTTACAATTTCATCGTGGCATTCAATTTCGTCATTTCACGAATAAGATATTTCTACGAATTATAAGATCAATTCGCCGCGTAATATCAAGTTTTAATCGATGTACAAACGAATCGAAAGCAAATATTTCATTCAAAATTCGCGCTTTCCACGGATTAACCAATCATATAAGGCTTTGTTACTCGGGCAACTTCATGGCGATTGTGTATGTGCGTGTACCTGTGTGTGATTGTGTGTGTGTAATATTCAGTCCGCTATTTCTTTCTTTCTGTCGTTCCTCTCGGGCAATTGAACTCCTTCACGGTGAAGAGATAGACTATCTGGTCACGCAGGTTTTCCCGCGTCATAAACGACAGCATCTTGGAGAGCTGTGAACGGAGTCTCCCTACCTTACCTCCCGCGTCCGCTTGGTTATACGAAGGTCTCTCTCTTTCTCTCTCTTTCTCTCTCTCTTTCTCTCTCTCTCTCTCTCTCTCTCTCTCTTTCGCCACGCTTACCAAGGTAAATACAAAGTAACAACTTAGTTTCTTCATCGATGCGATTTAGGATTCGTGCCAAGAGCCAACATTTGCTGTATATTCCAGAAATGGATCTCTTTGTAATTTATACTGTAACAAGAGAATATCTTGAATTTTTATTGTTAATGAATTCACTTGGAAAGATTTTGCGAACTTCTCTCCCCTCCCTTCTCTCTTTTCATCTTTCTGTATATGTCTCTCTCCTCTCTCTCTCTTTCTCTCTGTCTCTCTCTCTGTCTGCTGGTGTGTGTGTTTCTGTCTCTATCTCACTCCTTTGAAAGCCGAGAAGGTACCGTTGTGTCGTCCTTGAAACGAACACACCCGATACATTGCCGGGGAACGCTGGCTAAGCATAAGAGACGTCGTTGCATCTTTCGTTTCTTGCATACCTAAACTCTGACGTTTGTTTTAAAAATGATAGAAACTTTTATATATCAATGAAATAATAAAATTAATATAGACAAAATAGAAAAAGAAGAAGGAGAAGAAGAAGAAGAGAAGAAAAGAAAAGGAGAAGGAGAAGAAGAGGAGCTAGTTATATAGTAGTTGGGGTGTGTATAGAGGGTGAAGAGAGGTTAGAGAAGGAGAAGGAGGAGAAGAGTAAGGTTAGGAAGAGAGCTATGGGCTCTCTACGAAGCTACTTCCGTACGATGGTTGCATCGAGTTAGATAATACGCCTTCCTGAACTTCCGCTCTCTTCATAATTGACAGGTTGCCTTTATAATGGATCCCTGCCTTCGTAGATGCAATCGATTCTCTCTTCATTATCATCATCATCATCATCATCGTCATCAACATCGTCGTTGTCATCATCATCATCATCATCATCATCATCATCATCATCATCATCATCATCATCATCATCATTGTCCTATAATTCTATACGGACGGTGTGCGTTCATCGTAGGTCACAACTATGATCATAAAAATGTAAAAAGCTATATGAAAAACTTTTAAAACGTGAATTAACTATTACTTCATTCATATTATTAAAATCTATTTATTTCTTCTCGTTGATAAACAATCAACGATCAACTTTTTAATTATTATCGTTGAAACATATTTAATAGGATTTATATTAAAGTTTAATCTGTAGATATTTATAATGCGAATCAATCGTTATACTTTATTATTATTATTACTCCGATGGGAGGAGAGGATTTCTAACCTATGCGATAATCAAATTGCGTATCGTTGTAACGATCCATATTCTCTTTGATTAATATTTTATAAGCGAAACGTTCGATGAAATTTTTACAATGTTTTGCAGTTCTCTTATATCCTCTCTTTCTCTTCCTGGACTGTAACATATCGTTGGAATGCAATATGATCATTGAAAGATATAGTCACATATATATATATATATATATATATATATATATATATATATGTATATATATGTACCTATGTATACATATATTCTGATTATTAAATGCAATTAAACCGAGTTTTAATATAATATAAACGAAGAAAAACTTGTAAAATGGGGGCCTAGTAAAATGTTAAATCTCGTAAAGATAATTTTTTTTTCTTTTGTTTTTCTTCTTTGTTTTTGTTTTCACGAACTAGGAAGGGAAGAAGACTTATTCGCGAAGTTATAAAAGGGCAGACGTGCGCCAGAGGGAACAGCGCGCGCTCGCTCGCTCGCTCGCTCGCTGCCTCCTAGCTGCCACGTATATACATGCAATGGCTCTCTCTCTCTCTCTCTCTCTCTCTCTCTCTCTCTCTCTCTCTCTCTCTCTCTCACTTGCGCGCGCGCGTACACTGACTTACACATTCTATCCCTCTCTCTCTCTCTCTCTTTCTCTATCTCTCTCTCTGTCTTTCTATCCTCCTCTCTTTCTCTCTCACGCGTACAGAGAGAGAGAGAGAGAGAGAGAGAACACACGCACGCGTATATCTGGCAGATCAATAATTTCTGATACTCGCAAATGTCGCATTTAAAATACAGGCTTACGGCGCACCAGCCGTACTCATCGTTGAAAGCGTCGTTTTCCTAGAGGACGATGAGGAGTAGTAATAGGAGAAAAGGAAAGAACGATGGGAAGAGGAGAGAAGAAAGGAGGGCTTTGAGATTTTTTTCGGAACATGCGAAAAAGATCGACTCTATCGTAGTCGTAGTCTCATCGTCGTATCGTCGTCGACGTAGTTGTCGTAGTTGTCGTCGTCGTCGTGGAATCGAAAGGCGGCACGGCGCAGCGAATCGCCGATTGGCTGATTCGCTGATGTTGAGTGAGTGAGAGAGAGAGAGTGAGAGAAAGAGAGAGAGAGAGAGAGAGAGAGAGGAGTCGACCGACACGACGAGCTAGAAGATTGCATGCGTTCCTGTTCCATAAGAACGAAGAAATAGCGAAAATTCAAACTTCCTGCATCTTTTCTATTTTTTCTTTTCCTTTTATTATTATTATTATTATTATTATTATTATTATTATTAATATTAATATTATTAATATTAATATTAATATTAATATTAATATTATTAATATTATTATTATTTTTTTATTTATAACCTTTCATCAAATCTTCTTTCGTACTTTTTCTTCTTTTCTTTTTTTTTTATGTTTTTTTTTTAGCACAAAAACTAAATCGATTTACAAATTTTTGAATGGGCCTGTGGGACGGAGAATGGTGGGAAAGAGGGATTTCTATTTGCACGAGGAACGAAATGGAATGTTAAATATTGGAAGTAACAACAATTCAGTTATCCAATGATCTCCTGAGATCACTCTTATTAGTAACTACCACGCGATAATAACAACAACAATAACAACAACAATAACAACAACAACAACAACAACAACAACAATAATAATAATCATAGAATATTTTATCTTTCCATATTATAAAGTTTTCATTCTCGAAAGTTTCGTATCCTCACTTTATTATTTAAATATTAATTTCTATGCGTTCAAAGTATAAAATGAATTATTCCTACGAGTATTACTACTCTTGTGAAATTCAAAAATGGCCGCAACGAATATCGTACGTACGTACAATAGCACAGCTCATCCTCTTCCTCCTCCTCCACCTCCTCTTCGTCGTTTGATCGAACAGAGAGGTAAGATTAAAAGAAGGAGAAGAAAAATAAAAATAGAGAAAAAAAGAAAGAAAGAAAGAAAGTACGAAAGAAAGAAAGAAAGAAATGACGACGAGGTTAGGTGTCTAAATTACATTTGAAATTTTCTATCTTTGATTTTATTTATCGAAATATCATTTGTATTAAATGCGATCATTTCCCCTCTCGCGATCGTACCGTTCTCCCTCCCTCCACCCTCTCTTTCTCTCTCTTCCTATAAATAGTATCGTTAGATTTCCCTGGTTTTCAATGACCGTCGTCACACGGGTGTCGCCGCGGGTGTCGCCACCGCTGCTTTGGCGATCATCATCGTCGTCGTCGTCGTCGTCGTCGTCGCCACCTCCATCGTCGTCGTCGTCGTCGTCGTCGTCGTCGTCGTCACCACCGCCGTCGTCGTCGTCGTCGTCGTCGCCGTCGTCGTCGTCGTCGTCGTGGTGGTGGTGGTCGTGGTGGTCGTGGTCCGTCGTGGTGCTGCCGTGTTGCGTCAATGTGAACGATACTCTCGTAGTCTGGCGTTTGCACGAATGTGAACGCGATCCTGTGCAGATCGCTCCCGTACGCCAGGGGAGGATGGTCGCTCGTAGGAAGAGTCACTACTAGCGAGCGAGTACGCGCTCTGCTATTCCGTGCGTTAGCAAAATAGCTTCGCGTAGACTGATTTGTTCTTCGTGGGCCGAAGCTAAGTAAGTCGTCGTATCTTTCTGCCTCTCTCTCTCTTTCTTTCTCTCATTCTTTCTTTCTTTCTTTCTTTCTTTCTTTCTTTCTATCTATCTGTCTATCTATCTATCTATCTATCTATCTATCTATCTATCTATCTATTATTTCCCTTTCCATTTTCCGTGCTCTTTCCAGATGATAATATATATGGCTATGTGTGTGTGTATATATGTATATATATATATGCACATACTATGCTACTACTATGTTACACTACACTATAATACATTATTACATTACTACTTCTAACACTACACTACTTTTATACTACACTACTACTATTACTACACTACTACTACTACTACTATTTCTCTCTTACTCTACACAACGCATGTAACGCATCATTTCGAGTATCTTTATTCTCTTAATTCTTACGCGGCGCGCCGATCGAAAACGCGCGTGTCGCGCAGCGGTGAACGGAGCGGGGACGAGCGAAATGCCGGAGAGTTATTTTTCCGAGCTCAGAACGACGTTATCTAACCTTTTTGCGCACGGACGAAAAGTGGGAGGTGTGTGTGTGTGTGTGTGTGTGTGTATGTATGTGTATGTGTGTGGTGTGTGTTAGTCGTACATAGTATATCCCCCTCTCTCTCCTTTCGAGTATCTTGCCTGGAGAGGTATTTTTCTTGCTTTCTTTCTTTACTATTTCTGTGTTTTTTTCTTTTTTTTTTTTTAAGTTTTCTCTATCGTGAAAAGTACAAGTATATGTGTGTGTGTATGCGTGTGCGTGTATCGCGTAGGGTATTTCTTAAGAAGGATATACATACAATACTCATTCTTAACAACGGTCTGCACACGGTATCTCTATATCTTCAGGCGTCTTTATAAGAAATCCTTTCAAATAAACACTTTCAATGATTCCAATACGTGTCCGAGAGTGTTATTTTATATTTTTATATGTACATATATCTTTTTTTTTTTTTCTTTTTTTTTTTTTTTTTAACTATAATAGGAGAAGTTTATCATTACTATATCTTTCTTTTTTTTTTTTTTTTTTTCTTTTTTTATGTTATTAAATATTTCAATACCTTTGACTCTTCTTATCCCTCTTAATATAATATGGTTTAAGAATTTATGACATATCTATTTCTACTTTAGCAAGTAATACTTATGTCAGTTAATTATATCAAGACAAGTTTTATTATCGGAGCTCGCACATTGATAAATTTATTATTTGTTATAGATCTCTACTGGCATGGAGCTGGGAGCGCACTGATAGTGATAATTTATGAGGTTAGCAAGTTTCCTATTAATGCTTTGGTATATTATTATTCTATTATACATATAATGATATACCGTGGAAAATAATAAGAGATATGTTATTAGAATATGAAAGTTATAATATATTCTGTTGATGAATAATTTTTATTTAGATCTTGGTTTCTATGCATTGCCTGCCAAAGAAGAACTGAGCCCAATGTTTCCACACAATTCTAGTTCACATGAGATTTCTACAGAAACAAATGCCTTCGTACAAAATTCCATGGTAGGTGATTTATTTAACGTCGTTAAATTGAAATTGTTTTTACATTGAAAGAGCAAAGGGACATTTTTCTACGACATATAAAATCACCATTATATTTTATAAATTGATGTTTTTCTTTTTCTTTTATATTTTAGGGGGATGTAGTAGTATTAGGGGAAAGCAGTCTGTATGGGGAGGGGGAATGGGAAGGATCAGAGCACGCTAGGTACTGTGATATCGAATCCATAAACAGCAGCAAGATGGCAGCATGTACTAGCCATCTGGAAGCTACCGCCGCCAATGACTTTTCAACCGTCCTGCCAAGCCAAACCAGTAAGTATCATATTTTTATATGTTTTGTTGTTCTATCCAATTGCTCGTCCTCAAGTTCTATTATTACTAGTGTTATTATGAAATTGTCCTTTCGTTGATATCACGGATAAATTTTGTATTTTGTTAAGATTAATTAAGCTGAAGAAAATCATGGGATCAGCTTTAGTCTTTGCTGAGATGTCGCTTCTTTTTTGAAAATTGTAATTAATTCATTGAAGGAATTGATATTATTAGAGTATATAAATGAGAAATTATAAAGGAATATTTCAAGTGGAATATTTTAGCTATAGTTTAGTTTTTATAATTACAGGTGAGTTCAGCTCAGCTGGTATAGGTAAGGCCTGCCAGTCAGTGGCGCCAGTAACCACAAAAAACCCAACAAATCACCTTCTAACTTACGATAATAATAAAGTAAATAACCACAACAATGCAGAACATAATCATCACAAGTACAGAAAGCAAAACACACCGGGCTTGCTTGGTCAGCTGGGCAGCTCCGCCAATAACTCTAAGTCTACTTTTAAGACATTAAGTGATAATAAGAATAGCTTTAGCGATCTAAGCGTTAGGGTACTAAGCGTAAGTGTACATCTACAAGTTACACGGGGTGAAGCGTATTGCACCGTTGGGGTACCTAGCCTAGTTAGGATACCCAAGTCTGATTGCCCCCAACGGTCGCTACGCCTCCCTAACTCTGTCGACAATTACTCCTTACTAGGGTCCCGCCTTGAGCTAGGCGACAACAATAAGTTTAAGGCTCATTTTAGTTTCATAAGTAATAATAACTCCAAGTCTGTGATATTGCTCAGCTCAATCAGCAACGGTGACCATTGTTTCCTGCTTGGCGGTGGTCCTGTCGAGATAGATGCTATTACTCTGAAATTCGGTATTATAATGGATGTCTTAACGAGATCGAAACTACTAGGTCATAAGTGTGCCCTGGTTATCAATTCTCATCAGACATCTAGACTGTTAACGAGCGATGAAACGTCGAACGAAAATTGTAACGTTCGATATACGTTAGCTCTCGAAAAAATATGGAACCTCTTAAAATCGCATTTCAGTGGCATTGATTTCAAATTGGTTCCCATAAGCGATCAGAATTTTGCGATATTCACCGCCAGTTCTTCCATTACGCTTATCGTTTTCAGAAACGAAGTAACTGACCACATCTCGCGATCTTTCCTGGAAAATCTCAAGCAACTCCGTGTACAATCTTTTACTTCTCCATTATCTAATGTCACTGTTACCGAGCTGATGCAACGCATATGTGTTCCACTATTAAAAAAGCGTAAGGGTAATGATTACAACGTTGGTAATAATAATAATAATGATGAATATTATAACAAGAACATTAGCATTGGTAGTATTGAAGAAGAAATTAATAGTAGTAACGATAATCCAGATGTTATTGAAGACATTGTTGACGTCGCTGTGTGCTACAAGACTAGTTGTATGATGATTACTAATGTTAGGATCTTAGGGTCTCAAAATGATGGTATTAGTCGTACCGAAGCAACAATATTTACTGTTGGTGCTCTTTCATTTCAGGATAACAATAAGTCTAACAAGCCTCTAAATACTAGTTATAAGATTAGCGAATATAGTAGATCAGTGGGTTCTGATCTTCAATCTAACTCTACCATTAAGTCTGTATCTAAGTCTACGCTAAAAGATAAATCTAGGATTAAGTTTGAAATGTCTCACACCGCTCGATTTAACGAATCTGACAAGAGAAAGCAAGTTAGGTTGGCTGCCAACATTCCTATAATGACTACCTGCGAGCCTACGATGACGCTTACAAGCCAATCAGCCACCATCACATCCCAAACAATCGGTGTACCTGTATGTCGAGCGGATAATCGCATATATGACGATGGGATGCGATCAGAATTTTTGAATACATTTCAGAATGACCAAATATGTATCCAGCGTATGTTGGCAAGTCGCACAGATGATATAATAACGAATGACTTGCGTCTTAATGAAACATTAAATCCTACACAAACTTACATCGAGACGCTCAAATCTTTAGCTACAGATGATATTCCGTTGAATTGCAATTACGATCGCACAGGGGCATGTAGTAATCGTCAAACTTGTGACTATGATAACGATAATTATCATGATGATTTTGCGCTCTGCTCTTACGATAACATGGCAGTTTATACAAAACCAACTGCATTACAATGGTCTACTTTAATTGCACACGTACGTGCATTAATACCTGCTTGTCGAAAAGCTTATGAGACCGATCGAACCAAATGTGAAGTTCAACAGCGAAGACTCAAGTTTATGTTGAATATTCTTTTCAATGAATCGACACGGCTATTGAACAAGGTCTACGAACCAATATTAAGCTACAAACAACGATGGGGTATCTCAACGATATTACAGTTAGCAGGAGGTGGTGAAAGTTCGCTAAATAGCGGAGGAGCTAACAATTGGGGTTCTACTCAAGCAACAACACCCAATAACAATAATACCAATCAATCAGGATGGGTTGGTACGCCAGGAAACGCACCTGGTAATGCTGGCACGCCGAACAATTGGGGTGGAAATTCTGTAAATAGATCAGTGTCCGGTAATCCAAATCAAAATCAGAATCAAGGTCCACCTGGTACTCAAAATACATCAGGTAGATCATTGTCAATCATATGTCAAGCTTTTTAATTTATTTTAGAGTCTCAAGAGTTATTGTTCATATTTACCCGAATTTTTAAAATATTATTATTATTATTATTTTTATGCGCAGGAAACGTGAACAAAGTTAATAATCCAAATCAACAATCGAATCAGCAATCTGGTCCACCTACCTCTCAGTCAAATTCTACTCAAGGGAATCAGAATAGTAGTCAATGGTCTCAGGGAAAATCTAATAATCCAGGTGGTCCAGGACAAAATCCACAAAATAATAACAATAGCGTACAACAGCAACAGTCAGCCAATTCTAATGGAAGTAATAATCAATCTAATAATAATGCACAAGGATCTGTAAGTAGTGGTAACACACCGGCTAGTAATAATCCATCGACGAAACAACAGCTCGAACAATTAAATACAATGAGGGAAGCTCTTTTTAGTCAAGACGGATGGGGTTGTGTGAGTAAACGAAAAATATTTTTTATAAGATTGATATAACAAAAAAATTGATATATATTATTTCAATAAGTTAAAGACGTTATTTTCTGTCTTTAGCAACACGTAAATCAAGATACGAGTTGGGACGTACCAACTTCTCCTGAGCCCAATCTAACCAAAGATGGCGTTCCTATGTGGAAACCACCCGTAAATAATGGTACTGATTTATGGGAGGCAAATTTACGAAATGGAGGTCAACCTCCGCCGCATCAACAAGCAAAAACCCCATGGGGTCATACTCCGGCAACTAATATTGGTGGTACTTGGGGTGAGGACGATGAGACGGCAGACTCATCTAACATGTGGACTGGTGCTCCAGCACCTTCTCAACCGAATGCAGCACAATGGACTGCCGGTAATCAAGCCGGTATGTGGGGAGGTAGGCTAGTGAAGGCTGGAGATGCCAAAACTTTAGGAAAAAGATATTTTCAAATTTTATTGAAAGCTGTCGTGTTTTGGCACATTGTTATAATGTCTTTATTGTGATTATATACAAAAGTTTGTTCATTATATAATTTTCCTTATACCTTCTATATCATGATTTATACAATGCGACTGTACAAGTAAAATTAAAAAAAAAAAAAACAAATTTCTATATCATAGATATCATATCATTGGATTCTCTAAACTAAGTAAAATTTCTTTTAAACATTAAATATTTATACGCTTATGTAAAATATCATTTTGAAAAATTTACAATATACTTGTGCAGTTGAGAATAATAATTTAAAATGAATCCCGCCTGGCGGTCGTGCCTAACAGCTCTCATATATTTTACTACTTTAAATGTATCAAGTTGTAGCTTGTATTAGTTCTGAAATAATTTTGCTATTATATATATATACATATATATACATATATATATATATATGTATATATATATATATATATACACATCTTGTTTTGTTCAACTAAGTATGGAGACTCTCCGGCATTCACAAAGCTTTATAAGTTATGGGGAATAACTAATTTGTTTTGCTATTTCTCTTATGCTAAATATGTCTTAAGTCTTTCTTATTTTATATACATATGTGCTGTTTCTTTTTTTTTTTCCCATGCTCAAACGCTGTGCTTTTTTCCTTGTAAATGATGCTTTTTTTTTTTTAGGCTGAATATATATTATTTATTAAGCACTATTAAACTCCAAATGCCCATGTTAGTAGTCTCTTAAATCATTTTTAAATTATGCGAAAGAAATATGATAATATCGTTAAATTATATATGAATATATTCACATATACTTGGATTTTATTAGATATATAAAGTTGTGTATAATTGATACTTACATCATACTTAACACTGTAGAAATGTCTGTGTGATACATTTAGATTTTCAGATTAGATATCTCAACTGAAAAAAAAAAAGAAAAAGAAATAAGAAAAAAAAAACATACGACTGATCGTGAATTTATAATATTAAAATTTGTTTGCATTAATATTATTTTACTGTTAGACTTTATGGGCATTCAGGAGTCTTGATTCAATGTAGCATGTAATTTGTGTATTATTGACAGTTTTATAGTAACTCATTAGTAAAGTTATTACTTTGAAAAGTAATAACTTACAATTACAAAGTATATATTAAATAGTAAATATTTTCATTTCTGTTTTATCAAAAAAAAAAAAAAAAAAAAAAAAAAAAAAAAAAAAAAAAAAAAAAAAGACAAAAAAAAATGTTAAAGAATATTTGTCAAAAGTGCAGCAATTAAAAATAATTTCAATAATTATTATGTAAATTTCTTGAAGGCACGTATGATTTCTCTGTAAAAAAAAAAAAAAAAAAAAAAATATATATATATTTGAGATTACCTTTGCAGATAATAAATTTAATAAACAAATGTTTAAAATTATATCTACAAAGAGATCTTGAAAATGTTGTTTTCAATATACTATTACATTGATGACTTTTTATAAACAGGAACAAATTGGGCTGATCCAAGACTCGATCATAATAGAGATCCACGTGATTTACGATCAGTGGATCCAAGAGAGATGCGAGATCCTCGAGATCATCGCATGACTCTTGATCCAAGAGATCATATGCGCGTAATGGATCCTATGGCACGTGATCCACGAATGGGTGATATGCGCGGTGATCCACGTGGAATTTCTGGACGTTTGAACGGAGCTAATACCGATGCTATGTGGGGACAACCACCTGGTCCTCCACATCATCAGATGGGTCATCAGCATCCATCCGGTCCACCAACGAAAATGCTCAATCCTTCGAACATGAATCAATGGGCAGCTCCACCACCAAAGGATATGATGCCTGGCAAACCTTCGGGATGGGAGGAACCGTCACCACCTACGCAAAGGCGTAATGTGCCTAATTATGACGACGGTACAAGTTTATGGGGAAATCCGGCAGCAAATCAAAGGACAATGCCTGCCAGTAAAGTATCTCATTGGAAGGATTTACCAACCCCGAACATAGCACGTGGTGGTAAGTAATTTGAAATAAAGAAAAAATTTATTTTTCATTTCAATTGTATATATATAATATATATAATTTCAACGTTATGAATTATATAAAAAGAAAAATAAAAAGGAAAAATAAATAAAATAAAAAATAAAAAACACAGGGATGCAATGTCCACCGGGCATGCCTCAGAATAGAATGCCTGGGCAACCAGGTATGAAACCAGACGTAGGAGGTCCAGGTATGTGGGCTCACCCTGGAGCTCCTGGAGGTCGCAATGGGACATGGGCAGATGGGCCTCACGATACTACCTCTTGGGATGATCCTAAAACACCAGCAACATGGAACGAGCCTCCATTGAATCCAGCAACTTGGGGAGGTCCTGCTACTCATAAACAAAAATCAATGGGACCTGCTGGTAGTTGGGTAGACTCTGACATTGATCCTACACCAAGTTGGGGTCATCCTGCTAAACCTTCGTTAACGAAAGACTTCATTTGGAATAGTCGTGAATTTCGTTATCTTTGTGACTTAGGATATAAGGTATATAAATATATTTATTATTATTTATAAATATATATTGTTATTTTTCTATTTATTTATATATCGTATTTAAATGACGTTATTGATATTTAATTTGTTTTTAAAGAAAGAAGACGTGGAATTAGCTCTAAGAAATCGTGAAATGAATAGAGACGAAGCGCAAGAACTTTTAAGCCAGATTCGACCTCTTGATCAATGGCCACGCCGTCATGATACACATTCTGGCTATGATCCAACTAATCAACCAACTACTGCGCCAGCATATCCGAGATTCAATCACGTGACACAACAGATGTCTTTCCCACCGGTGAGTTTGTCAGATCATTTTACACCGACCACGTGTTCTGTCCTAATGTCCATTGCTATTCTTTAACAATCAAAATTAATCCCGCCCCCCCACCCCTAATCATTTCGTTTTATAGTGAAAAAAGACAAAAAAAAGATGAGAATAATGATAACGAATGTTAATGAAAAATTTTTATTTGACATTGCCATTGAGTGCATTTATTGCGTGCTTGTTAAGTGTTTTATATATTTCAATTAACAGCGTCTGATAATATCTTTCCTTTTCTTTTTTTTTTTCTTTTCCTTTTTCCTTGGCTTTTTTTTTTTTTTTTTTTTTTTATTACAAAAATTTAATTCATGCGGATGTTCGTTGTGTTACGTGTGTGTTACAATATCATTTAAATCTAATTCTATGGAACTATAAAATAACATTTACGAAAAATATTTTGTTTTGTTTCGTTCATTTTAAACAACGTAGAATAAGTAAATAAAAATATATGTATATATATATATAGCAGTATATATACACCATCACACATGATGGACGATTAGAAGTAGAGTTAGGAGAAGGGAGCAGGGTACACGGTATTTGTATTGTAATACAGGGGGCAGGAGTGCCCAGTGCTGCATCTACCGGAGGGGTAGGTGGTTCAGTGTCCAGTGCTAGTCTCCTGAAACTTCAACAACAGCAACAGCAGCAAGCAGTTGTTCCGTTGCAGCAACAGCAGCCAAGTACCAATGCACCACAGCCACCTTTCAACCAGGTGAACAACCTGACGTCTGAAATATTTAATTATTATAGGATTTATTTTCCTTATTCTATTTTTATTCGCTATTTAAAAAGTATAAAAAATTTAGAAAGAGAGAGAAAGAGAGACAGAGAATTTTGGAGAATTTTTGAGTTAAAAAACTGAAGAATAAATTATAATTTTTATATGATCAAGTAAACATTCTTTCTTCGTTTTTTAGATTAAATATTTTAACAATATCTAGAGAGATAGAAAGTTTATTACATTTATCAAATTGTTAAGTTTATGTGTTTATCAAAATTGCATTTTATAATCGCTTATCATTACGTATATCATTTTTATTTCGTTTCGTTTTTCATAATTATTTCACGTTTGTGCCGTCTTTTAATATATTAGAGAGTGTTTAACTGTATTATTATATTTTGTTAAGGTATTAAGTTTCTCTATTGTTATTATTATTTATTTATTTATTTATTTTTTTTTTTTTTTAATTGCACGTAATTTGGTTGTACTTTATAAATCGTAAGGGACAATTAACAATAATTTATGATTGTGATCATAGTTAATATTGTAATTAATTTATATAGTTACATACTCTCTCTTAAGTGAATATTAAAATTGCGATTAGATTTTTATTTATAAAAAAAATAGTTTTTAACAATGAAGGCGTTAAATTTTGTTTTTTCAGGCATCACGTGCACCGCAAAATCAACCATCTAATCAACAACTCCGTATGTTGGTACAACAAATTCAATTGGCTGCTCAGGAAGGATATCTGAATCATCAAATATTGAATCAAGCATTATCACCGCAGACATTGATCTTACTGAATCAACTTTTACAACAGATCAAGATCTTACAACAGTTACATCAACAACATTCTGTCCAGAGTTCATTGAAGGGCAATAGTCCGTCGGTTTTGCAAATTAGCGTACAAATAACTAAAACAAAGCAACAAATCGCAAATCTGCAGAATCAAATTGCGGTTCAACAGGCAACGTATATGAAACAACAACAGCATCAACAACACGCAGCCCCACCGTCTCAGGCATTGGAGTACTACAAAAGTTCGGTACACGATCCCATGTCAGCATTACAGAACAGCTTCGGCGATTTGACAATGAACAAAGAGCCACCTGTTGTTAGTAATATTATAATAATATTATATAAAATAAATCATATAATGGGATATTATACAATTGGATTATTGGAAATAATTTACTTTTAGAGTCAACAACAATCAAGATTAAATCAATGGAAGTTACCGTCACTCGATAAGGATGGTGATCTAACAACAAATGAATTTTCTCGTGCTCCTGGTACTACCAGCAAACCACCAACTGCCCCAGGTGGTTTAACGCAGTCACACAGTAGCCCTAATATGAATCCTTTGCTTAGTCAAGGCGATGGAACATGGTCATCTAGACTTGGTGATAGCGGTTGGCCAGATCCAGGAAATACAGATTCCACGGATGGAAAAGATTGGCAACCTGGTGGCGCTGCATTCACTGATCTAGTACCGGAATTTGAACCGGGCAAACCATGGAGGGTAATCCATTCCCAATACCGTCAACGTCTTACTATTATATGCTTTTATGTTATCATAATTTGCTATATATGATAAATATATATATGTATATATTGTTAGTTAACGTGAAACATTAGTATTTAAGATTTATCCGGGTCCACCTATATTTGATGTCATTTTAGGGTACCCAGATGAAAAGTATCGAAGATGATCCCAGTATCACTCCTGGTTCAGTAGTACGTTCTCCTCTTTCGCTGGCTACTATAAAGGATCCTGATGCTATTTTCTCATCGAGTAGCAAAACGTCACCGCCACCTCAAAATGCTAATCCGGATACATCGATTCCCAGTTTAAGTAATTCTACGTGGACATTCAATCCACCTGCTACGACGCCTACTGCATTTACTAGGTATGATTTATCAGTTGTTTTTTTATTTTTCTTTTTTTCTTTTTCTTCCATCAATTACTCCATTACAATTGTTAGTGTGCAAAAAAAAAAATTGTTGTATATAATAATATTATTTGCCATTTAGTATAATAATTATATTATACATGATATTATTTTATTTTATGTAATCCATATCCCCAAGAATGAACTTCAATTTTATTATTATAATATATTATATTCCTTATGTAGTAATTATATATATATATATCAAAAATTGTTATTAAATAATTTATATTAAGAAAAAAAAAAAAATATATGAAAAACATAAGGAAGTAACGATTAATAAAATGTACAGATGTGTATAAAAAAAAAAAAAAATAAAAAAGATGTATAACTTGAAAATTATGATGTTATAGGGGATTAAAGTGAGATTTATCGTTGATAAATATTTCAATTGCATTATGCAGCTCGAAAAATACATGGGAGTCAGCACCACCGCCAACTGCCGTTACTTCTGAACTTTGGGGTGCACCAATGAGTAAAGCTCGAGGTCCTCCTCCTGGCCTAGGAAGTAAAGGCGCCGGTAGTACCAGTAACGGTTGGGCTGGTTTAGGAAGTGTCACCAAATCCTCCAGTTCCTGGGGTGGCCTCCAATCCAATCCAGTTAGCAATTCTAGCTGGGTGTCCACATGGCTTTTACTGAGAAATTTAACGCCTCAAATCGATGGCTCGACATTGAAGACCTTGTGTATGCAGCACGGACCGGTTCAAGATTTCCGATTATATTTGAATCATGGAATTGCTCTTACCAAATATTCCTCTAGGGACGAAGCGATAAAGGTAAAATTGCAAAGATATTTTTTTTTTTTTTCTTTTTTTTTTTTTTATTTAAAAATCCATCATCAATGAGACAGCAGAACATTCAAGAGTCAGTCATTAAATTAAAATTAGATAAATAAAAAAGTTAATTAAAAAAAAAAATATATATATATATATATATATATATATAGTCTCGGTCACAAATAATCTCTTTTCGATATACTCAACAGAACTAATAAAACATTTATGTATAATATATGTATATACGTACATACGTACATACGTATATATACATATTTTTTTATTTTTTTATTTTTTTTTTTTTTTTTTTTGGATCTATATGAGCCGAAATGTAGTGCAAACATTTTTCTACAATAGAATGAAAATAAAATGAAAAATAAGAATGGAAAGAAATAAAAATAAAAAGGATAAGAAACAAAAAGAAATTAAAATTTTTGATTTTAGGCACAAGGAGCTTTGAACAATTGTGTATTGGGAAATACAACGATATTCGCTGAATCACCCGCTGACAGCGAAGTGCATACTCTATTGCAACAACTAAGTCACGGTGGTCAACAACAAGCTGGGGGTTCTGGTGGAGCTAGCTGGGGTTTACGACCGACTAATAAAGCTGGCCCACCACCGGATACATGGGGCGGAAGTTCCAGTCAATTGTGGGGTGCCCCACCGACAACCAATTCTCTATGGAGTAACACAGGTATAGACAGCAGTGACCAGCAAAGAGCAACTCCTAGTTCTCTCAACTCGTACTTACCCGGAGATCTTCTGGGAGGTGAGTCGATGTAGAGAACGAGGCTATCCACTCAAGCGCATTACGTAGTGAAGTTTATGCGACGCAATTGAAAACAAAAACAAAAACAAACGTAGGAAAAAAAAATTACAGCTGAAAAAAAAAAAAGAAAAGAAAACAAACAACAAACAAACAAACAAACAAACAAACAAACAAACAAAAAAACGAAAAAGCGACGCAAATCTTTATAAATATTCCGTCTCTCACGTTAAGAGATAAAAATTCGTTCGTGATTTAAAGTTCTATAACCTTGCCCCGACCACAACCCCCAACCATCCACTCACCAACCGCAGCCCTCCTCCCTTCCCCCCCTCCCCCCACCGAGTTCCTCTAAATATTATAATTGCAAGAATTAACGAAATAATCTGCTTTTATATACACATCATAAAATTGTCACCGGAGACTGCTCGAAATATATCTATCGAGAGTCCATAATTCTCTCAAATTTGATCGTAAATGGAGATGGTAGCGCGCGAATCGTTTAACGTTCTCATTGCGTCTTTGGAGAGTTAAGTATGAGAAAGAGAAACAAAAGATTAAATAAAATAAAGTAAAATAAAATAAAATAAAATAAAATAAAATAAAATAAATTAAATAAAAAGAAAGAATAATATTAACGGACGGGGTCTTCACGAAACACGTCAATTACATAAAAAAAAAAAAAATTGTGCGCTAGGGTGATGATGCAATGAAATATTCTTATGAGTTACTTAACGAAAAAAAACAAAAAAAAAAAAAAACAAAAAAAAAACAAAAAAAAAAATCACATTCTCGTATCTGCCTCGGATTAAATATATATATATATATATATATATATATATATATGTATATATATATATATATAAATAAAATGTACCAGGTGTCACAAAAAGTATAACGGAAGTACAGCCAAATGATCTTATGCGTTAGATATCTAATTTTACATGACAAAACTTAATAAAACTAACTTACAGTCTGATCATTCTAAAGAGACTTACGATGATAATTACGTGGAGAGACTAATTGTGATCCACTATTAACACATATTCAATCGTCTCTTTTTATCATGGGTGTGTGTGTGTATTAAGCGCGATGATGTATATCTGGGGCTTTGGTAAAAATCGCGGCCTTTATCGACGATCTCGTAATAATGATGATAATGACGATGATGATAATGATAATGATGATGATGATGATGATGATGATGATAATAATAATAATAATAATAATAATAATAATAATAATAATAATAATAATAATAATAATAATAATAATAATAATAATAATGATTGATTAATCATGATGACGATGATGACGATAATCAGATAACGAAGGAAAATTATTATCGTCGTTATGGTATATTATTTATGACAAAATGAGATGAAGAAAATTTTACGAGGAAAATTAGGCAAAAGAAGAAGAAGAAGAAGAAGAAGAAGAAGAAGAAGAAAAATAGAACGAAGAGGAGGAGGTGATGGTGATGGAGGTGGAGGAGGAGGAGGTGGACTAAGAATAATAATAAAAATTGTTATTATGTTTTTCATCGAAATAAAACATAAATTAGCGAAAAGAGATCGTCGACACAACCGTAATTTTCATCAAAGATTTATTAAAACAGGACAAAGGTCTTTGATTCTTTATCAAAGAGTGTTCAAATTTTGCTGGACAGTTTTACGAAGACTGCAGCGAGTATCAAATGTAGACTGTACGAATCTAATCAAAAAGAAAAAAAAAAAAAAAAAAAAAAAAACAAAAAAAATTTACAAAAAAACAAAAAAAAACAAAAAAAAAACAAAAAAATGTAGAAGGGAAAAGAAAGAAGAGAAAAAAGCGAAGCGAAAGAAAGAAGGAAAAAAAAAGTCACAAAAATGAGGAAAGGAAGGAAGACCAAAAAAGAAAAAATGCAAAAAAAGGAAAAAGGAAAGAAAAGGTATTGCGAAAAAAAAAGAAAAAAAAAATAAATAAATAAAATAAATAAAATAAAGTAAAGTAAAATAAAGTAAAGTAAAGTAAAGTAAAGTAACGTAAAGTAAAGTAAAGTAAACCTTATAAAAAAAAAAAAAAAAAAAAAAAAAAATAAATAAATAAATAAATAAAAAAAAAACAAAAAAAAACAAAAAATAAACAAAAAAAGCGAAAAAAAAAGAAAAGAAATAAACACAAAAGCATTGACGTCGTTGCCCTTCTCAATGTGTTCTCTGATCTCTGAAACGCAAGATACATGAGAGTGATACATACAGGGGATAGGGGTGGGTGGGGGGTGGGGGGCTTTTAAGTGAGGGGGGGACCAGGTCGGTAAAAAAAAGGGGCAACGACGCAACGATACCAAATGTTATCGCAATAACGTAAATTTTATTCTATATTAGATCTATAAATGCCACCTGTCGTGCCAATGTCCAGTATGTCTCTGTACCATTTTATTAATGTAGAGTTTAAACACAGCAATGAGAGAGAGAGAGAGAGAGCGAGAGAGAGAGAGAGAGAGAGAGAGAGAGAGAGGGAAGAGGAGAGGAGAGGAGAATCCGTTCTCGTGAGGAAATGATTAAATACGTTTGAAGGAATAATGGGGGATTTTATGATACATATAAAATAGGCGAGAAAGCAAGTGCACTGTCGTCGAATGAAAATCGATTTAGAAAGATGATAAAAGAAGAGAAAAGAAGAATTAAATTTAAATTATAATTATAATTATAATTATAATAAATTATAATTATTTCCTAGTATATATATATATATATATATATATGTGTGTATATATATATATGTATATATATATATTGATCGTGATATACTAGGCAATCTTTTTTATACATTCTTTTCCTTTTCTTTTTTTTTTTTTCTTTTTGTTTCTTTTTTTCTTTTTATTTATTTATTTATTTATTTCTTTTTTCTCTTAACAAAAATACATAGAAAGAAAAAATGATATATAAGGGGATAGAGGGGAGAGAGACTGGGTGGAGTCGGGGGTAATCGAGATTAAGACAATGGTCATTAATATATATATATATATATATATATATATATATATATATATATATATATATATATATATATATATATAGAGAGAGAGAGAGAGAGAGAGAGAGAGAGAGAGAGAGAGAGAGAGAGAGAGAGAGAGAGAGAAAGTGAGAGAGATGGAAGGGAGGAAGGGGAGACAGAAAGTTCCTAAATGATTTCAAAACTTAATTACTATTTTCCGAGACATTTTGAGTTAATTTTCTTTTTTTTCGTTATTCTTTTCAGATCATAAAATTATAAAATTTATTGCAATTTAAGGAAGAAAAGGAGGAAAACAAAAGAGAAGAAAAATTAGCCAGATTTGTCGATGAAGAAAGAAGTAATTGATTTTGAAAAGATCCATCTAAGAACTTTTGAATAATTATCTAGGAACATTTGCAATCGGCCATCCTGTTATAAGTCGTTCGAATATAACAATGGGTATTTATTTTTTTGTTTCTCTTAAGCTCAATGATAGGTGGAAAAGAAAAATGATAAGTCCGACGAGATATCTTCGTTCCATCGTTTAGATTGAATTTGTTGATTTTTCTTTTCTCAACGTCAAAGGTACCTGAATGGACTGATTAAACAAAAAACAACAAAATAAAAAAGAAGAAAAAAAAAAAGAAAAAAAGAAAAAAGGAAAATAAAAAATAAAATCACGCGCATGACGAATCGAGCAAAAGCATTTATATATATGTGTGTGTGTATACATATATATATATATATATATATATACATACATATATATATATATGTATAATATATTATATTATGTGTTGTTTTATATTATACATATATATGTATAATTATAATTGCTAGAAAAAGATTATTATCATTATTGTTTCTTTTCTATTTGCTTGTACGAGAAATAAATAAACGCGTATATTACATAAAAATTCATTATGCACGCTAAACTCTACGGAATTTTGCACGCAAAATGATGAAAGAAACACTAATAAAACGTTGCAATGACAAGAGTGGCGAGCAAGAGAGAAAAAAAAAAGAAGAAAATAATAAAAAAGAGTCCGAGTTAAATTAAATTAATTTTTCTTTCTGTGCAATGATAACAAGAGGAAAAACCGAGTCCCGAGTTAAATTAAATTAATTTTTCTTTTTCTTTTTCTTTTTTTTTTCTTTTCTTTTTTTTTCTTTTCCCCTCTTTTACCTCTTTGCTTTTTTTTCTCCTTTGCGTAGACGAACAAAACGTAATAGGATTTAAAAAGGAAAACGAAAAATGAAATGGATAGCGCAATAGACGGAAGAAAAAATAAATAAATAAATAAATAAAATAATTGTCTACGCAATAAATAAATAACAACGGTTCATCTAATTGACATATATATTTAAAACATTGACGACATTGACAAAATATATAATATCGGTGTACATTCGACGTACAAATATAGAAACGTGTGAACATTGACAACAAAAAATTATATATATATATATATATATATATATATATATTTATATACAGGCAGGATACACACTGTTTGACGTTAGAATAATTAATAATATTTGTCTTTTTTACGGGTTTCACAAGAGGAAAGTTATCACGAACACACAATTAATGTTCTTTATACAATGCTATAATGCTTTATCGCAGAAATCTAATTTCTCGAATCATTCCTTTAAATCCAAATCAAAATGAAAAAGAAGAAGAAGAAGAAGAAGAAGAAGTGGAGGAGGAGAAAAAATGTAATAGCAAAAAATACAGAACGTTCAATAGGCGTTTGTTTTATAATTTTGTCTTTTTCGAATAATAATAATAATAATAATAATAATAATAATAATAATAATAATAATAATAATAATAATAATAATAATAATAAATAATAATAATAATAACAATAATAGTAATAATAATGATAATAAGAATAATAATAATAATAATAATAAACGCGAGCATCAAATTTTACTTTGAAAAAGGGAAACAAACAAACAAATAAACAAACTTGAATAAACAAAAAAGGAAATAAAAATTATATCAAAAGCTTATATACATCCTTAGCTGATCAACATCAACAACAACAATAACAATAATAATAATAATAACAATAATAATAATAACAATAATAATAACAATAATAATAATAATAATAATAATAAACATAATAATAATAATAATAATATTAATGACAAAAGACATAAAAACAAAGCCAATTTGAAAACAATAAAAAAAAAAAGAAAAAGAAAAAGCGAGATGGTACTTGCTGATAAAGTAATACAAGGAATACGTTTAAAAGACAAGAAAAAGAAGTAGAAAAGAGAAAATTAGAAAAAAGAAATCTTTTCGTACAAAGTTTAAGCGAAAGATCTGTCCTGATTAAATAATAAATACATGAAAACACAAGAAAATTGATTTTAATAAATGGAAAACAAAAAAGAAGAGGACGAAGAAGAAGAAGAAGAAAAAAGGAAGAAGAAAGAGCATAAGAAAAATGATGAAAGAAGTTCAAAACTGTTGCCCAGTGAATATCTACAAATTCTTAAATTTATAATAAGAAGAAAGGAGAAAGAAAAAAATTAAAGAAGAAAAAGAAGCATAATTAATTAAGATATCATAATTAATAGTCATTTAGTTAAGAATACGACGACGATTATAATTATTGTTACTTTTACTACTATTACTACTATTACTACCTACTATTATTATTACTACTATTATTACTACTATTACTACTATTACTACTACTATTATGGACTCACCAATCTCAAGAAAAAGAAAAAGAAGAAGAAAAAGAAAAACAACACTGCTTTACGAGAGAATATTGTTCTGTATATACATATATACATACATACATACATACATACTTACATACATATTATATATATATATATATATATACACACAAAAATATATCTATCTATCTATATATATATATACACACATACAAATGTATATTATATACATATAATTATTACTAGTATATATATATATAGTCGTGTATACATATACAAGGAAAGCCTTGTTTTACTTAAACAAAGTATAACGGATTGAAAAAGAGAGTAATTAATAAGAACTATTATTATAGTATATATATATACATATTATTATTATCATCATTATCATTATTATTATTATTATTATTATTATTATTATTATTATTATTATTATTATTGTTATTGTTATTATTATTATTATTACTATTATCATTATTATTATCATTAATCATTATTAATAACATAGAAATGCAACAAAAAGTGGAATTAATTCGCAAGGCGACCACTATTCCTAACGAATATATACATATATAATAATTAATTTTGAAATATATCAATTGTTTTAAAATTCAGACACATAAGTATATTGTTCTAATAATGGACTCTGATACATTTAGGATATATATATATATATATACATACATACATACATACATACATACATACATACATTCATACATACATACATATATACATGCATACATACATACATGCAGACGCACACATACATACAGAGATATGATGTAAGTGTTTTTAAATTTACTTAAATATTATATCATATGATATATCCATATAGGTCGATAGAATTGCTTCTTTATATTTTTATGGGAACATGAAAGTGAGAGAATCGAGGACTATTATTATTATCATTATTATTATTTTTATTTTTATTATTATTATTATTATTATTATTTTTATTATTATTATTATGATTATTATTATTATTATTATTATTATTATTATTATTATCATTATTATTATCATTATTTTTTTATTATTATTATTATTATTATTTAATATATATGTCGAGTGTTGTAAAAATTATCATAAAGTATACTTCGGCAAATTCGGAAAATGCCTTTTTTCTGACATACATTGGGTATTAGATATAATTAACGTGACGTAATAAAAGCAAACAAAAAAATTAATAATAATAAAGTTGATTGAAAATAGAAATGATAAGTATGATAATCGTTAAGATGGGTGGGGGTAATGGAGATGTGAATTGAGGAGGGTGATAGTGATTGGATTAAACGAGTGACTATTAGATGATATAATAATGGAAGTGGACAAATATAATTGAATGTATGTGTGTGTGTGTTTGTGTATATATATATATGTATGTATGTATATATATGTTACGTAATATTTATACATAATAAATCAAAGACGAAAATTTCTCATAACGATGGGAAAATATTTGTTGTGATAATAAACACTGAGGATATTTAGATGTGTATACATACATACATACATACATACATACATACATACATGCATACATACATACATATATATATATATATATATATATATATATATATATATCTATATACACATATAGAGTCTTTTACCATAATTAATAATCGTGTGCGGAATATATAGCATTATTGGGACTTTTGTACAATTGATCTAATTCGGAAAGTTGAATTAATGATGGGGTCAATGATATATAATCCCAAAATGATTTATATATATATATATAAATTTTTGTGAAAGTGGACGAAGACACACACACACATACACACATATATATATATAATATGTTATAATGGACGTGCGTGTTAGTATTCCTTTGCGTATATAAGCGTGTATTTATTTTATTAAGTATTTGCCAATATTAGAATCGTATTTTTATCATTGAGTCTAAGCGACAATTAAACGTTAATTATATCCTTGTTTTATTAACATAATATAAGATATACTTCTTACATACAAAAGAAACGAAAAAAAAAGAAATATGATATAAATGTTATTTAATAAATACGAACAAAATAAGTATTCTTATATGTATGTATATATATGTATCTTTGTATGTATGTATGTATGTATGTATTCTTTTATTATGACGAGTCTATATATATATATATATTTCTCTGACAATGAGAACATAAAAACGAGTCGATAATTATGAAAGTGTGATCTAAGGCAGAAGGAGAAAAAAAGAAAAGAGAAAAAAAGAGATTAATTTATAGCGCAATCCTTGTGACAATTATTCCAATGAATTACGCTATGAACTAATTCTAAAAAAAAAAAAAAATTTTTTTTCTCTACTATATCATACCTTCATAGGTAATCCGAACTAATATGTATACGTACAATAA
>NC_140830.1:1975000-1980000 GCF_050613455.1 Vespa mandarinia
TATTTTTGTTTTTAATTTTTTCTTTTCCTTTTTCTTTTCTTTTAATTTTTTTTTTTAAATTAAACAAAGAGAAAAGAAAGAAAACAAATAATATATCCAGAAAAATGTATTGACATGTGTAATATTTAATGACTTTATTATTATTATTATCATCATCATCGTTAATAGTCGTCATCGTCATCGTAATCGTCATCTCGAGAGAGAGGATAGATTATATTTACTTAATATGAGAAAGATGAATTTGATCGGTCGATCGGATCGATCAAATTGAGATAATTTTAAAGAGGAAAACAAACAAACAATAACAACAATAATAACAATAATAATAATAATCAATCAACAATAAGAAAATATCTTAGACGATATTAATCGTTGTGAATTTATTATAATTGTACACGCACACATATCGCATATACGCATCGCACGCACGCTCATTTGATTTGAAAGAAAGAATGACGTGGGGGAGGGGGATGAATTGTGGGGTATTATTGGGGGAAGTGTTTGATGGGGGACGGACGGAGAAAAGAAACATAGAAAAACAAAATATAGCGAATTTGTGAATTTTATGAATTTTTCGAATTTGCAAAGAGAGGAAGTAAGGACTTATTTTAGTGTTTAAGAAAACGAAAAACAAACAAACAAACAACAGATACACCTGCAATGTGATATTCTCGTGTCTTGTCCGACGAGAGACGTTAATTATAAAATTATAGTTGACGTTTGTCATTTTTCTTTCCTTCTTTTTTTTTTATTCCTCTTTTTTATCTTTTTTTTTTCTTTTTTTTTTTTCTTTTTTCGCGTATATACAAACATTCATATATATATATATATATATATATATATATATATATATAGTTATTAAGAATCTATTTATAAGGAATTCTCTGCAAAGATTCAAAAAAAATTTTAATTCGAAAAAAAATGAGATTAAAAAGAAGAGGAAGAAGTAGATGAAATAAAACAAGATTATATCAAATAAATAAATAAATAAATAAATAAATGAAGGAAAGAAAGAAAGAAAGAGGTGGGAAAAACGCGGGAAATAACTAAGAAGATGATGAAATAAATAAATAAATAAATAAAAATAGAGAGAGAGAGAGAGAGAGAGAGAGTGAAAAAAGAAATCTGCGAGATCAAGAGAGAAACGTATTAAAGAATAAAACTAAAATTAAAACAAAACAAAACAAACAAACAAAAAAATGAAAAGAAAATCGTATATTTGAACAAACATGCATACACATATGCACATGCAAAACAAAAATAGAAAAAAAATTGGTTCTCGTGGGTCTAATTCACTTTCAACAAAAAAAAACGAAAGAAAAAGAAAACAGTAATTGGTGGTTAAGTTTCAAATAAATCTTGCGTGCGTATCGTAAAAACTTACAAGTTTTACGTTAATACGATAACAAATTTTATTTTTTTTCCCTCCCATCCCCTATCATCTTATTATTTATTTATTTATTTATGTATAGACACATATAAAAATTGTTTTCTCTGTGTTCGCTCGGTCTTTGTGTATATTTTTGTTTTTGTTTTTTTTTTCTTTTTTTTTTTTTTTTTTTTTTTTCATTTGACTTTCTTCCCCTCCCTCCATTTTCTGTTGCCCCATCCTACGTATGTGGGATAAATATGTGAGTGATAAATATGCATAAAGAATGTAATTATTAGATGTAAAACATAAGTTTGTTGTATTTGCGAAGGAAAGAAAAGAAAAAAAAGAAGAAGAAAAAAAGAAAAAACGAAAACAAAAGAGAAAATGTGGAAGTCGATCGTTCGAAAAGAAATTTTGTTGAACTTTAAAAAAAAAAAAAAAGTGACGACGATGATAATTATTTTCACGGTCAACTTTTTATCGTAATATGTCCAAACAAAAAAATAATATGTCCAAACAAAAATTTCATCCGATTATCTGATTCACATGCCATTTTAGTTCGTAAGATTTCTTTTATTTGTTCACACACACACACACATACACACACATATATATATATATTCGTATAATTATTATCTTAATCATTATCATAATTATTATTATTTGTAATTAAGTAAATCATTTTGTTGTCATCGTAATTAATTTGAACGGTGTCGTTGTATTAGTTTAATCAGTTATTTTATTTTTCTTTTGTTTTTCTTCTCTCTCTCTCTCTCTCTCTCTCTCTGTCTCTCTCTCTCTCTCTCTCTCTCTCTCTCTCTCTCTCTCTCTCTCTCTCTCTCTCTCTCTCTCTCTCTCTCTCTCTCTCTCTCTCTCTCTCTCTCTCTCTCTCTCTCTCTCTCTCTCTCTCTCTCTCTCTCTCTCTCTGTTTTTATACATATATATTCTTTTTCTATATACATACGTACATACATACATACATACATATATATATATAAACAATTAATTATTTATAGACTAATATAAAATATTTTTATTATTAGATCGTTTCGTGCGTTTAATTAATTCGACGGCTTATTCTTACTTACCTCGAAAATGGGGGAGCGGGGAGAGAGAGTAGGAGAGCTGGAGGGTTTGTTGAGGATTGAGGATGGGGGTTGGATTTACCGAGGGAGAAGTAGTAAAAGGGTGATATATATTTTATTCAGAGTGCGTTTTTTTTCGTCTTTTTTTTTCTTTTTTTTTTTTTTTCCTTTTTTTCTTTTCATTTTATAGGCAATCTTTTTTCCTACAATTTATAAATATGGGCTATAATAGAGATCATAGGGAGGGTGGGATTGGGGATGGTTGTGCGGGACAAAGCGATGGGGGATATTTCAAATGACATTACTGCAAATTTATGGTGTTGTGTAATACGTAGCTTTAAGGTCATATGTTTCTCTTTTATGTATACTCTATATTTATATATGCGATATATAAATGCATAGGACAATTTAAATACTTATACACCCACACACACATACGTATAAACATATATATATATATATATATATATATATATATATATCGCATATGATCAAATATATATATATATCTCGGTTTTATTCATTGTGGAGATTCGTTAATGTTCTTGACAATGATCCATCGATCGTACGATTGAACGATCGAACGAACACGATCGATCGATCACAATTAATTATTAATTAATCAATCAATCAATTTACTCGTCCGTGATGTTATTGACGCATTTGTCATAATATACCTTATTATATTATATATGTGTGTAACATGTAGTTAAGAAGACAAAAAAGGAAACATTATATATTGTTTTTATTTTTATTATTATTATTATTATTATTATTATTATTATTATTATTATTATTATTATTATTATTATTATTATTATCTTTTATTTTTATTTTTAATTTAATTTAATTTTTTTTTTCTCTCGGATAACTCAATTTAATCATTCTCTTATCGAACTCAGCACGAACGAAGTATTTAATTGATCTCGTTCCTGTTAATCAAATTAATTAATGAAAGTGACAAAAATATGCGCGAGTGTGTGATTGTTAAAGTAAAACATGCACACACACACACACACAAACTCGCGTTATGTATGTATATATACATAATTATGATTACGCTCATTTATACTACGACAAATCTCGATTATGATCGTTTCATTATTATTCTTTCGAGGTAATAATTATCGAGGCTCTTTTTTAGATGATATCGATTTTTTTTTCTTTTTTTTTTTTTTCGGAATCTACGTAAATCTTTTCGACTCGACTATTAATTCCAATAATCATAGTTTTTGAATTTTTCTTGTGTGCTTAAGTTTTATATATATATATATATATATGTGTGAGTGTGAGTGTGTGTGTGTGTGTGTGTGTGTGTGTTTATATTTATATTTATATAATAATTAAATTTTATAGCTACTCTGTTTGTGTTTTTTTCTTTTTTTTTTTTTTCTTTTTTTATTTTTCTTTTTTGTATATTTTAATAAGAAGCCTCGATATTTTATCATATATTCAAATTTCACATGACGGTGATGATGTTTGAAAGTGTTTAGATTAATGTTTGAAAATATGTAATGAATTTTCAAGATTTAAGTGTGTTCTTTTTTTCTTTTTTCTTCTTCTTTTTCTTTTTCTTTTTTTCGTTTCTTTCTCTTTCCCTTTTTTACACGATTATTATTATTATTAATTTTATTATTATCATCATCATCATTATTATTAATATTATTAATATTATTATTATTATTATTATTATTATTATTATTATCATTATTATTAATATTATCGTCGAATTAATTAAGAAGATCGATAATCTCTTTCTCGAGAGTAACGAAAAACGATGCAATGCCACTAACGACAATAAAATCTCTCTTCGATGCGAAAAGGAGAAAGGACAAATAAAAATAAAAATAAAAATAAAAAAAAAAAAAAAAAAAAAAAAAAGAAAAAAGACGGAAAAAATACAAAAAAAAAAAATTAAAAAATTAAGAACAAAAAAAAAGGAGAAAGGAATACGATACACGCGCGTTTATTTTTTTATTTCTTTTTTTTCTTTTATTTTTCTTTTTTTTTCTCTTTTTTTTTCTCTTTTTTTTTTTTTTTCTTAGACTTATTATCTCTCAGTGATTACGTACGTCAGTATTCGTGAATTTATCAACGAATCTAAAATGTTTAAACGAAGATCGGTATTTAAAATATATATAGTACTCCCAAAACTTTATATGTTGCTTTTCTATTAGCGACATAAAAACGCATCTCCTAGATTCTATTATCGATATTAAAATAAATATAATAATTCCGGGCTGGTGCATGACGGCTATGATGAAAGATTGTTGGCTTTTTTGTTATTGTTTTCTTTCATTTTCTTTTCTTCTCTCTCTCTCTCTCTCTCTCCCTCTCTCTTTCTCCTACTCTTTTTGGAATATCGCTCTAATTGCTTCATTGTTTTTTTTCTATTATTTACTGTAACTACTATTAATTATCAGTATCATCTTTATATCCATCATTTCATTGTACCTATTAATTGCTTACTATATTATTGCTATTATTATTATTATTATTATTATTATTATTATTATTATTATTATTATTATTATTATTATTAT
>NC_140830.1:1985000-1987500 GCF_050613455.1 Vespa mandarinia
GTGAAAGAGAGAGAGAGAGAGAGAGAGAGAGAGGCATAAAATCAGTTTTTACGTAAAAGTTAAAAAAGAAAAACAAAAATCGCAGAGTAATAATAATAATAATATCATAATAATAATATAATAATAATAATAATAATAATAATAATAGCGTAATAAATATAATAATATAAATATTAATAATAATAGTAATAATGATAATTATATAAAGCTGGGACAGGCAATGAAATCTGAGAGCACTCGCGGATAAAAGTTCAAAAAAAGAAAGAAAAAGAAAAAAAAATAAGAAAAAAGGAGAAAAAAAATAACCAGAAACTGGAAGACAAGATAAATAAAAATGAACGTAAAAAACAAACAGCAAAAGCTACAACAACAACAACAACAACAACAACAACAACAACAACAATAACAATAACAATAACAACAAGATACAATAAAACAAACAAAATTGAGATAATACACCGGGGCTGGGGAGGGTGAGGGGTGGGGGATATATTTGTGCATGTCCGTCGTTCATATTATAAATCGCAAGAAGAATGAGAGGATCAAAATTATTAATCGATACATCGAAATATCTTTCTCGAAGAGACAATCGAGATATTAGTTTGGATTATTCGTACGGATTCGTATTTATTTCTGATATGATTGCAGGCATAGTTTTTATTCGCGAATTAAATAATGAAAATATTGAAAAAAAAAATAAAGAAAAGAAAGAATAAATTAAAAAATAAAACGAAATCGTCAGCTCTTTTGCCTCGTGTTCTTATCAAAGGATCTTGTTCGTGAAATGTTAATGGAAAAAAATAAGAAAAAAAAAAGAAAGAAAGAAAGAAAGAAAGAAAGAAAAAAAATGAAACGAAATAGGTGAATACAAATTTACTTGGAAAAAAAAAAAAATATATATATATATATATATATATATATATATATATATATATATATGTACGACGAGAAAAAAGAAAAACAAAAAAGAAAAAAAAAACAAAAAATAGAAAAAAATAAAAAGGACAATGAACTCTTCCCCAAGAATGCAATAAACTTCAAGTTCCTTCTAGCACTAGTCACGTGATCATAGTCCGGTTGTTATTATTATTATTATTATTATTTTTTTTTTTTTTTTTAATTATTGTTCTCATAAATCTCTTTTTTTGTTTTTGCTATATGTACGTACGTATGTACAATATATCCACGTATATACACATGCGCGCGCGTGCGTACACGCACATATATGGTCGCATGCGTACGTACATAAATAAATTAATTAATTAATCAATTCAATTTTACTTAATCAACAAATATACACGTACAATACACACACATATATATATACATATACACATACACACACACACACACACACACACACACAATTACGCAATATACGTGTACTAAAGTACTCCTTAAGCGACGCACACATAGGGATCTTACGAATGTGTGTGTATGTGTCTGTGTGTGTGCGTTTGTGTGTGTTTGTGTGTATGTTTGTGTTCTCTCACTTTCATTGATAAGACGACACTAAAGATAAAATAAAATAAAATAAAATGAACGAGAAATTCAATCCAAAAAAAAAAAAAAAAAAAAAAATAAAAAAAGTAAGAAAGAAAGAGAGAAACTATTTCAAACGAATTTTAAACCATCCAAATGCTAATCCAAACGAGATTTTTGCGAGAAGGAAGAAAAAGATAGAAAAGAAAGGAGAAGATTTAGTGACAAAAATAAATAAATAAATAAATAAATAAATAAATAAATAAATAAATAAATGAATGAATAAATAAATAAATGAATAAATAAATAAATAAATAAACAAATAAATAAAATAATCGTGTTCTCCTATCACAGACTGATTAAAAAAAAAAAAAATAAATAAATAAATAAAAATAAATAAATAAAAAAGAGACTTCGGCCGAGACAAGTAAGTCTAAGATCAATTGCGACCTGTTCCCAGCCTGTGACGATAAGAAAAAAAAACAAACAAACAAACAAACAAACAAACAAAAAAGTAAAAAATAAATAAATAAAAAAAAAACAATAAATAAGTAAACAAATAAATAAACAAACAAATAATAAAAGATAAAATGAAATAAAATAAAAAAAATATCGTTGCAGAGATTCGACGTGGTCCAACCTGAGAGGATAAAAATTAACAAACAGAAACGAAACGAAACGATAATTAAGAAGGAGAAGAAGCAGAAGAGGATGAAGGTGATGATGATGATGATGATGTTGACGATGATAATGACGATGATCCTATGCGAAATCTCTGTGACATGAAAAAGTACCTGAATGGCCAGAATCTTGGTGCGCATACGTATCAAATTCTCGTATTATGCGAAACGAAGAAGAAGAAGAAGAAGAAAAAGAACAACAACAACAACAACAACAACAACAACATCAACAACAACAATAATAACCACAACAACAAGAAATAATAATAATAATAATAATAACAATAAAAACGAAAAAAAAAAAAAAAGAAAAAGCAAAAGAAAATATTGCAACGTCA
>NC_140830.1:2010000-2015000 GCF_050613455.1 Vespa mandarinia
TCTGTCTGTCTATTCCTAGTATATAAGCGTTAATACTATGCGATATTATTAAACTTTTCAAAAACTTTCTACTTGTGTGAGAGAAAAGAAAAGAAAAATAAAAAAACGAACAACAACAACAACAACAAACAACAATAACAACAACAACAACAACAACAACAACAAATGGGTAAAGCGTTAGAAACGAATATTTAGACTGGTATTAACGTCATGGTAATGTTCGTGATAAAAAAGAAAAAGAAAAAGAGAAAAGAAAAAAAAAAAAGAAAAAAAAAAAGAATAAATAAGAAATAAACAAAAATAAATCAACGAGCGAATAAATGAAAGATGGGATTAATGTAAAATAAAAAAAAAATGGAATAGAAAGGAAATGAATAAGAAAAAGGACGATCGGCTGGAGAAGTTGGAGGGTGGAGGAGAGAGGGAGGGAGGGTGGGAGGGAGGTAGGTAAATAGGTAAATAGGGAGATCGATAGAGAAAAGACAGGTTAGTAGAATGAACATTAAAAAAAAAAAAAAAAAAAGAAAAAAAAGAAAAAAAAAATGTGTGATAAATGCTTCTAATTAGACGCCGACGATGTCGTGAGTTGTTGTAATAGGGTGAACGATTTGAGGTCAAAAAATAGAGGGATTTGTTACGAATGGATTAGAAGTAATGCGTGGGTTAACAAAATAAAGGAAATAGAAAAAAAAAAGAAAAAAAAAAAAAAGAAAGAAAGAAGGGAAACGAGGAAGAAAAGAAAAGAAAAAAAAAAGAAGAGAGAAAAGAGAAGAAACAAACAAACAAACAAACGTAAAAAAAAAAAAAAAAAAAAAACAAAAAAAAAATAAATAAATAAAGGGATTATTATAAAATACGCTGCGTTCTTTAAGCAGAATTAATGTGATTAACTTGTGCCACTTGTATACCGCGAGATCTTTATCGAACTAACTAACGTTTTGTCGTCGCGGAACGTTCATGAGATGTAGTAAATGTGAAGAAGACGAAAAAAAGAAAAAGAAAAAGAAAAAGAAAAAGCGAGAAAGGAAAAGGAGCGGTTGGGAATAGGGGGGGGGGAGGGAGAGTAGAGAAAGATATAAAGAAATTAAGGAGATAAAAAGTAAGGAATAAAAACAGGATGAAAAGGTCAAAAAATGAAAAATGAGAGAAAGAGAAATAAGAATCGTAAAGGGTTGTGAAAGTGCGGTGGGAGGGGAACGGTGGTGGTGGTGGTGGTGTTGTTGGAAGGGATAAAAAATAGAAAGAGATAGAAAGAGAGGGAGAAGAGTTAGGTGGAAATTTAGGTGAATTCTTAGGTATACTTAAATCAATGAAATTTCAGTGAGTTCTTTCTTCCATTCGCGATTATTTTAGAACAAAAATTAGAGAGAGAGAGAGAGAGAGAGAGAGAGAGAGAGAGAGAGAGAGAAACGACGATGATATCCAGCCAAATATCATATCAAAGTAGTCAGTCAATTGGTAAACAAGAGCAAACACAAAAAGTAAAAAACGAAAATGAAACAAAAAAAATAAAGAAAAAAAATGAAAAAAAAAAGGAGAAAGAGAGAGAGAGAGAGAGAGAGAGGGAGGTGCAAGATTAGGGTGCAAGGTTAAAAAGTAAACGGGGGAGGGGGGGGAATAGGGGAGGGAAGGAAATTAAAAAAGAAAAAGGGGAAGAGAAAGAAAACAGAAAAGAGAGGAAAAAAAGTCCCGACGAAAAAAAGGCCGGGAGGAAAAAAAATCGAAAAATGTTTTGGCTCATTGGTTAGTTGATATATGCGATTGCGGCCCCTTATGCGAATTTTGTTCGTACCTTGTACTTATGAAAAATGATAAATAGAATGATAGTATGTGTGCGTAAGTAATGTGCGTACCATTGTATGTATACGTGCCTGCCTGCGTGCCTGCCTGCGTTCGTGCGTTCGTGCGTGCGTACATGCGCGCGCACGCGCGCGTTTATGTATGTGTGACGTTTGTGTATGAGTGCGTCTGTGATAAGGAAAATCTATTAAAAGGATTAGGAGGAGGAGGCACGCTTTTATGGTTTTCCATGTGAATTATTATTGTAATTATTAATTTATCTTACGAAATGTAACATAATTGCGGTCGACTACATACGAGTGATTGCATGAACTGATATATAACAAAGAGAGAGAGAGAGAGAGAGAGAGAGAGAGAGGAGAGGAAAAAGGAAACAAGAGGAAAAAAAAGAAAGAAGAAGGATGGAAAGAAAAGAAAAAAGAGAAAGGGGGGAGGGAGAGTAAATGAGAGAGAAAGAAAAAAAAGAGAAAGAAAAGAGAAAAGTAAACAAATAAACAAATAAATAAGTAAGCGAAGTTAAATAAATATATCGAGATAACTCTATGAGAAATTGGAATGATTGATGGTGTATTGTATTTATACGATAATAGAAAGAAAAACGACTTAGAATTTAATGATCTTTCTCGTCCTATACGGCAGCGTCCACTTTTATGCGCTAACACACACAGAATCATAGTTATGTAAATTGTAAAACGTTTTCCGTCGTTTTTAAACAAAATGAAAGAGAGAGAGAGAGAGAGAGAGAGAGAGAGAGAGAGAGAGAGAGAGAGAGAGAGAGAGAGAGAGAGAGAGAGAGAGAGAGAGAGAGAGAGAGAGAAAGAGAAAGAAAGATAGAGAGAAAGAGAGGGGAAGCAAATAATAAACAGAGACTGTAATCATATATTCATACATACATACATACATATATGTATACAAATATACGTATATACACACGCGTACACACATACACGTACATACTCATGTATATACACATATATATGTATATATATATGTATATATATATGTATATGTATATGTATATGTGTATACATATATATATATATATATATATATATATATAAATGAATAATTTTCTCATTTCCGTCGAATTTGTCAGGAAGCATATCAGTGACTCCGCAATGTGTTGTGTTTCTAACACTTGTTGTGTCAATTAGAGAATTTGAAGATTTTTTCTAGAAACAGAAGAGAAATACATATGCGCGTAAAGAAAGAAAGAAAGAAAGAAAACGAACAAAACAAAACAAAACAAAACAAAACAAATAAACGATATTTCAATAATGTCAAGACTTAATCTTCTTTCTCTTTCTATCCAATTTCTTATCGTACGTTATCTCGATTCGTAGGACAACGGTTCCGTTGACTTTACCTCTGTAAATTGCCTTTACGAACTAAAAAAAAAAAAAAAAAAAAGAAAAAAGAAAAAAAAATGAAAAAAAAATGAAAAAAAAATACAAAAAAAAAATGAAAAAAAATGAGAGAAGAAGAAAAAGAGAGAAAGAGGGAGATTGAGAGAGAGAGAGAGAGAGAGAGAGAGAGAGAGAGAGAAAACGAAAGAAAGAAAGAAAGAAAGAAAGAAAGAAAAATAATTGCCGTTCGTTCTCCTCGATCGACAAAATAATAGTCGATTTAAAAAAAAAAAAAAAAAAAAAAAAAGAGAGATTGTGATCTCTGAATTTGATGAACGATCTTAGCCGTGTTCCTTTCATACAGCGCTACCTACGTTTAGAAAAAACAAAAAAGAAGAAACGAAAAAAAACAAAAAGAAACGAAAGAAAAAAAAAAGGAAAACAAAAACCAAAAACCAAAAGAAAAGAAGAGAAAATAATTAAATAATTAAATAATTAAATGAATAAATGATTAAGCAAAAACACAAAATAAAATAATTATAATAATAATAATAATAATAATACTATTACTACTACTGCTGCTACTACTGCTGCTACTACCACTACTATTACTATTACTACTACTACTATTACAACAACAACTACTACTACTACTACTACTAATAATAATAATAATAATAATAATAATAATAATAATAATAATAATAATAAAAGAAGATGAAGTGAAATAATCGTCACAAAAGAGAGAAAAAGATCGGAAAATTTGCCCAGTATTTAAAAGACAACCAAAAAGAAAATGGGAGAGGAGGGGGGGGGGAAGAACAACAAAGAAAAAACAAAAAAAAAAAGAAAAGGAAAAAAAAGCGATCGATCAACGAATCGAATTTTTCATTCGGAAACGACCGATTATAATCGGTCTCCGATGTTAAATAAATAATTAAGTAAATAATTAAAGAAAAAAAGAAAGAAAGAAATTGTAACGTGTACGTGCATGTAAATTACGTTTACATAGAATTATTATAATTGTGTACCTCCAATACAAACGCATACGCTAATAATTTAAGATTATAATGGCTGAGAAAAATACAATAAAATATGGCAAGAAAAAGAAAAGGGATGGAAAATGCGAAAATAAATTCAAGGGAAGGAGATGAATATAAAACAAAGTAGAAGCAATAATTCTATGGCCATTACATTGATTATTCTTAAGAAGAAAAAGAAGAAGAAAAAGAAAAAGAAAAAGAAAAAGAAGAAGACGAAGAAGGAGAAGTAAGTAAAAAAAAAAAAAAAAAAAAAGAAAAAAGAGGAAATAAAAGAGAAAGGAAAAAAAGCGATGATAATTTTTAAGTAAAAAATATAAACCAAAAATATCGACGCCAATGCTAAAAAAAAAAAAAAAAAAAAATTATGATCCTGCGCGCGTTCACTCACACGAATAAACATTAAAGTTTACAAACACTTTTGTACATTTACACTTACATTCATACAAACACACATACGTACACACACACATACACACGAGGACCACACATATACATAAAATAAAATTATATTAAATTATATAAATAAAATAAAATTATGTTAATCATTGTATACGTAGAAATATATATTTATATATATATATATATATATATATATATATATTCTCATCTTGAGTTACAGGTCAAATGAAAGTGAATTCGTGAGATGTTTGAAAAATGTTGAAGAGAGAAAGAATGAAAAAAAAAAAAAAAAGAAAGAGAGAAAGAAAAAAGAAAAGACAACAAACGAACAAAAAAAGAAAATTGGAAAGAAAAAAGAAAAAGAAAAGGAAAGAAAAAAAAAGGAAACAAAAGTATAACGAAAAAGTTACAA
>NC_140830.1:2020000-2030000 GCF_050613455.1 Vespa mandarinia
AGGAAAACCAAAAAAAGGGAAGGAGATAAAGAAGAAAATACAAAGAAAGAGAATTAAAAAAAAAAAAAAAAGAAAAAAAGATGAAGAAAAGGGTCGTGCGATTTAACGAAAACGTCGGGTCGTCTTTGTCGTTACCTACGAACTCTTTCTCAGGAAATCCACTTTTCTCGTACCGATTTATTTTCCTTTTTGTTATTGTTTTTATTTATTTACTTTATTTTTTATTCTTTCTTCTTACCTTTTTTTTTTTTTCTTCCTTTCCTTTCTGATCGCAAATCGAGCGTTCGTTTAGGGGGAAAAAAAAAAAAAAAGAAAAGGAAAGAGAGAAAAAAATTAATTTCTCGTGCAAAAAAAAAAAAGAAAAAAGACGCAAAAAAAAAAAAGACAAAAGGAAAATCTTTCGAAATATTTCGTAAAATGATGAACGAATGAACGAACGATCGATCGATTTTTCATTGTTAATCGTCGTCATTGCTATAAAACATACAATGGCAATTAATATATACGTATATGTATGTACGTTTATTCTATAGGACAAAAAGTACGCTTTTAATAATCTTAACACCTCTCCCCTCATCCAAGTGCGAATTTTTGACATGTCTCTTAGAAAAAAAAAAAAAAAAAAAAAAAAAAAAAAAGAAAAAAAACGAGGAAGAGTGAACAATTGAATGAATGAATTTAAAAAAAGAAAAAAAAACAAAAGAAGAGAAAAAAAATAATAAGAAAAGGAAAAAAAAGTAGTTCGATCGCCCGTAACTGTTGCCATAAGTCAATACTTAACACTCAATTGGGTTAAGTGGCCTGATGACATTTTATTTGTGTATATGTATGTGTGTCTAAATTATTTTTATTTGTGATAACGCGATAATATTATTAATAAGTTAAGATATATATATATATATATATATATATATATATATATATATGAATAATTAGAAAAAAAAAATATAATTAAGTCTCTCTCCCCTCTATAATGTTTGAAAAAACAGAATAAAGAAAAGAAAAGAAAAAAAAAGGAAAGAAAAAGAATTAACGCGAACAAAAGTTTTTTTTTTTCTTTTTTTTTTTTTTTTTTTTTTTTAATGTCTGTGTAACGTTGGCCAATCAAAAGATAGACACTACCAATTGAGATTTACACGTAAGATGACTTTTTTTTTTAATTGTTAAGTCGAATGAAATTCGATTAAAAAAGAGTGAGAGAGAGAGAGAGAGAGAGAGAGAGAGAGAGGAGAAAAAGAAAAAAAGAAGTAAGAAAAATGAGAAGAAGACAAAAAAAAAAACAAGGAAAAAGTCATTAAATGAATTTGGCTGCGTAACGGCAACAATCATGAAAGTGTTTTTGTGTACGTAAGCGCGTTTTAAAAATCTCCACGATGGATAATAAAGATATTTAAACGAGGAAAAAAAAACAAAAAAGTAATAAAATAAAATAAAATATTAATAATAATAATAATAATAATAATAATAATAATAATAATAATAATAATAATAATAATAATAATAATAATAATAATAATAATAATGGAGAAGAGTGTAGTAAAAATAAGAAGAAAAAAAAAAAGAAGAGAAAAAAAATAATAATAGTAAGAAAAAACGAACAAAAAAGAAAAACAAAAAAAGGAGAAAGAAAGAAAGAAGAAAAAGAAAAAGAGAGGTAAACGTGTGTAAAAGAAAGACGCACGGCAATTTCGTTCGATTTTTGGCTTTTCGCGTTGTTATTATAAATCTGAATGAAAATGAAAATGGGCACATTAAATACGATTGGAGTTTAGGGAATATAAATTACGTGAAGTAAAATAAAAATAATGTAAAATAAATTGAAATAAAAATAAAGAGGTTAAAAAAAAACAAAAAAAAACAAAACAAAAACAAAAACAAAAAAAAAAAGAATAAAGTGAAATACGTGAGCTTAGCAACCGCGTTTAGAGGCAATACGAATCTCTTTTTATGCGATGTAACCTGCGAGAATTTCGACTTTCGATTCTTCTTCTTCTTTTTCTTTTTTTCTTTTTTCTCTCCCCCCCCCTATCTAATTAAAAATGCAACAATTCAAAATTTCAAATAGATGCATTTATCGAGCTCGAATCGAAAATTATATCGATAATTCTCGCTAGTTAGGAGCCGAGTTATTTATTCGTGGGCCTCCGTTAGAACGAATCGTCGTGATTTTGAAAACCAAAACAAAACAAAATAAAACAAAACAAAACAAAACAAAACAAAACAAAATAAATAAATAAATAAATAAATAAATAAATAAAAGATAAGAGACAGAGGGAAATGAATTTGTTTTGCATAACAACGAAGGATATAAGATTTGCAAATAAAAATTAAATTTAAAATGGAAAAATAAGACGAACAAAATCTCTCGATATTTCAAGCCGTCGAATAATAATCGAATTAATTTTTTAAACACACGTTTTAAGTGACCACTGTATGTATTACGTCTGTGTGTGTACCATATGCGTATGCGTATGCGTATGCGTGTATGTATGTATGTATGTATGTATGTATGTGTGTCTGTGTGTACGCGTTTGTGAATATATATCTTTTCTATATGAAAAAAATAAATACACGAAAAATATATCTTTTATTTGATAACGAAAAAAAAAAAAAATCGAGACAAAGAGAGAAAGAGAGATAGAGAGAGAGAGAGAGAGAGAGAGAGGGAGAAAGAGAGAGAGAGAGAGAGAAAATTTTTCTTTTATTTCAAATCTTATTAATCCTTCTCGATAAGAATTTACAGAGCCAAGAGAGCTTAGGAGCATGACAGAGATAGGACAAACTTGAAAAAGAAAAAAAAAAGAAAAAGAAAAGAAAAAAAGAAAAAAAAAAGTAAAAAAGGAAGAAAGAAAGAAAGAAAGAAAATTAAAAAATAAAACTCATTCGAAGGATTTGAATATCCATTTGTAATAGTACATTACATTCAGTATAGTTGATAAAATGACGAGGAGGAGTGTATTTTTTCTAGGAACGTTAGTGGACCAGGGGGCAGCAAGAACCTAAATATCGTAAAACAGCCAAGTTTAATAATGTAATTGACGAAACGAAATGAAACGAAACGAAAAAAAAAAAGAAAAAAAGAAAAAAAGAGAAAAAAAAAAGAAAAGAAAGAAAGAAAAAAAAGATAGAAAAAAATAAGTGGAAACAAATGAGGAGAGAAAAAGGTAAACAAAAAGTAAATAGATAAACAAATAAATAACGAAACGCGTTATGAACATATTAAAAATGATCGAACTGATAAATCGTGTAGGATCTGTCTGCGTTTGGTAGCGAATTACGAAAATTAAAAATTAGAGGAAAGAAAGCCAAAAAAAAAGCAAAAAAAAACCACACAACCTGAATGATAGTACGTATAAGCGCGTATTGTGTCGGTAGACGGTAAAAAATGGAGGGGAAACAAAAAAAAAATAAATAAATAAATAAATAAATAAAAATAAAACAAATTTTTATTGATTATGTGCAAAAGAACAAAAGAGGACAAAAGAATTGAATGAATGAGAACAAGAAGAAAAATAAAATGAGATAAGATGCGAGGAGAGGAGAAAGTGAGCGGCATTTAAAAAAAAAAAAAAAAAGAAAGAGAGAAAAAAAATAATAATAAAGAAATAAATAAATAAGAAGAAAAAAAATAACAAAAAAAAAAAACAAAAAGAAGAAAAAAATAGGAAGAAAAAAAGCAGAGATAGAGAAACAATATGGAAACGATAATATTATAAGCAACAAGAAGTGCTTTTATGAAATACAATATTATTTATACCATCCTGATGATATATATAAATATATATCTATATACATACATTATATGTATATGCTAAGGGCTAAATAATAAGAAAAATCGTGTATTATGTAATACAAGATATATATATGTATATATATATATAGATAATATATATATATTCTATATATAATCTATATATATATATATATAGATAAGTATATTAATATTACAAATATATATATATATACATATATATATATTATATATATATATATATATTATGACCTATTATAAACTATTATAATATTAATAATATATTGTAATAATTCGTAGTATTATATTGTGACTAGCAAAAGGCATTATAAGTAATAAAGGTTGTCCTATATGTGAAAAATTGTCTATAATTTTTATTCAATATTTTTATCATATTAATTATTTCATTAATGGAGAAACAAATTTATATTATTATTTTATCATTTATATATTTTACCTTTCTACTTTTATTCCATTTCTTTTCCAAAATTTATATATATATATATAACAGTAGTAATTTTATGGAAATAATTCATTAATCTAAGAATATCAAAGTCGTCATTGTTCCGTAATATAAATAATAACAAAAGTCTAATATCTCAATTAATATTACATATAGTAAATAAAAGTTAATTTACCTTTGGATAATAACGAGTAAACATCGTAGATCTCTTAATTACGTTACGCATTTTGTTGGTTAATTTTATCGACTTTCTTTAACATTTATTTCAGCATATAATTCACAATATTATAATATTTTATCAATAAATTATAATTATGAAAGATATAATTTTATAACAATCGAATTTATATACACCGAACGAATTAACAACGAAACGAATTTGTTTAATTGTAATTTCGATTAATAATATTAACAATTAAAAAGTCTTTTTTTTTTCTTTTTCTCTCTTTTATCGATACTTCGCTAATCGTTGACGAACTATTTCGTAGATTACATTGGGAATCATTGACTAACTATCTTCGTAGTCGAAGCAACGTGTCATTGGATCGATTGCCGTATGTCAAAGCCTAACATATCATAATTTTTGATATATATAAAATAACATATATCCAAAATGTGTACGTGTTTATTAATAAAATTCTATTATTATTCTATTATTTTAATTTATAAAGAAGAAATTGTATTCTCATGTATTATACGAGTTAAGAGATAGGTTATTTTTCGTTGACGTGTATCCTAACCTCTAAAAGATATTTCTTTTTGTTTTTTTTCTTTTTTCTTTTTTGTCATACGAATAAATTAGATATTAATAAGAATTGATTTATTGTTCTAGCTGTTACCAGTGGTATATCATTTTTATTGTCTTCCATTTTAACCGTACTTTTATTCTCTGGAATGCAAATGTACAGAGCATGGTTGACATCATCGCAATTGCATACTATCCTTGGAGGTTATATTGGATCGTTACTATTTTTATTTGTATTAACAGCATTAGGAAATCTGGAGACAACTGTATTTGGAAAATCATTTCAACAAAAATTATTTCCAGAAGGTTAGTAGTTATATCCTTTTTCAATTAACAATTTGAAATTTTTCAACTTTCAGGTTATATTGTAAAAAAAAAAAGCAACAACAAAAAAAAAAAGAAAAAATGTATTATTTTATGTTATAGTTATCTTCTCGTTAATTATTAGCTTGATTGCATCGGGATTGGTTCATCGTGTGGCTACTACAACCTGTTTTTTATTTTCTATGGTAGCGCTTTATTATATGAATCGAATATCTCAAGAAACTTATGCCGTACCTGTACCAACAATGTCATTGCATTCAAAAAAAAGAAAGTAAACGATATGAACATACTATTTATTGCATCATACTGTTCTCTTGTATTGTCAATACATAAAATAATGTTTTAATCTTTTATTACGTTTTGTATGTTTATAATTAAAGATCAAAGAATTCCTTTAATCTTACACCAATTAAAAAGATCATCTTATCCTCTTTTATATATATATATATATATATGTATATATATATTACATTATCAAATTAGCAAAAGAAGATTATAGAGAGAAATATTCAATATTTATTTTTAATATTCTCAAGATTTATATATTACAATGCTTTCGGTTTTTTTTTATTTCTTCTATGCTGTTCCGCTTCTTCTTTATCACTAAAATATTCATAGGTATCATCTGTGGAATCAATACCAACTGGAACAGCTTCTTGGAATTGATTATCTGTTTCTTTTTGATCTTTTAATTCAGATTGAGGCATAACATGCTTGTAAATAGATAGTGCCTGAAATATAATAATAAATAATTGAATTTTTATCTTATAATAATTGATTATTTATCAGGGAAAATAAAAAATAACTAACCTGTGTTATCATTGATGTAGCATCTCCCACATTACTTGGCAATATTATAGTATTATTAACTTTTGCTAATTTATTAAATGCATTTACATACTGTTCAGCAATAGTTAAAGCAGCTGCATTTTTTGCATCTTTAAGAGAAAGCGAATTGGCTACCAATTGTAAACCCTTTGCACGTGCTTCTGCTACAGATATTAATGCGGTAGCTTCACCAGTTGCTTTATTTATTTGTTCTTGTCTTGCAGCCTCTTTAATTACATAATATATATATATATATATATATATATATATATATATATATATACATATATACATATTAATAATATTGTAAATAATGATAACAAGTACTATGTAAAATTTTTTAGTATATTACCGGAACTTAAAATCCTAGCCAGCCGTTTGCCTTCTGCTATATTTACTTCAGCTTCTCTTGCACCTTCGGATTCCAAGATAGCAGCTCGTTTTTTGCGTTCAGCTTCTACTTGCATTTGCATAGCTTCTTGCACTCTATTTGGTAACTTTATATCAACTATAATAATTAATAATAATAATAATAATAATAATAATTGGATATAAAATAATTGAAGTATATATATAAATATTATTTTAACTTACGTATTTCATAACGAAGACACAATATACCCCATGCTTCGCTGGCTTTATTAATACTTTCTACAATAGAAACATTAAGACCTTCTCTTTCTCTAAATACTTTATCCAAAGATATTTTTCCCAATTCTGATCTCATTGTAGTTTGTGCTAATTGCATTATGGCAAATTCAGCATCCTCAACGCCATAAGAAGCCAAATAAGGATCATTTATTTTTAAATATAATACCCCATCGATATCGAGTGTTACATTATCTATAAGAATTAAATAAAATAATGAAAATCATTAATCGTATATTAAGTTTTCTTTTATTACAAATCATTTAAGACAATTATTATAGAAAAACGTACCGAATGTAATTGCACTTTGGTTAGGTACCTGTATGCAAATTTCTTTCAAACTTTGTACGTATTTAACTCGATCTATTATTGGAAAAAGTAAGTTAAAGCCGGGTTCTAATACTTTATGAAATTTTCCCATTCTTTCTACGATCCATGCCTGAAATAATATTATTATATAATAAATGCATCAATTTTAATAAATTATCTAATTAGATATAGACTGATATTATTCAAACCTCTTGTTGCGGCACAAACATTATAATAGTATTCAATGGTGTAACAGCAGATGCATGCCTGACACATTCTGCCGCATATAAAGTACTACGAAGGCCACTTTCACGATTCAAAATAGTTCGTTTCTGTTATAAAAGTATATAATATAAAGTAATTTAATTAAAAACAAAACAAAAGAGATATTTTTTTTTTTGAATGATAAGTAACAATATTAATACGTACTGTAAAATTATTAAAGTTCCTTATTAATAACATTTTAGTAATATTCATTTTGTATTTGTTTACTTTTATAAATACAACAGGTTCTATTATCAACAAACACAATTCCAATGTTATGAAAGTTATTACAAATTTTCATAGAACTTTTCGTCACTCGGATCAAATCTTTAGAAGATTGTCTACAAATGTAACTGTTGTGTTTAAAAAGATAGATGTCGCGTCGATATAATGTCAATATATAATGCATCATATATATTTATATGGTGTGTGTGTGTGTGGTCTGTACGTATTTTTTTTTTCTAATGCTATACATTAGAAAAATATGAATGTAAATAAAAAGAAAAAAAAGGGAAAAAGATGGAAGCATTAAGGAAATAAATCAATATTCATTTTTTACAAACGAAAGAAAATAATTGTGGTATTATACCGACACTTTATAGCAGCGCCATCTGCTGTACTCGAGAACTTATATTGCGGCAGATTTCAGCTTGGGGGCCTTGAAGTAGAATATCGGTGGTGTCGTTTCGTGATTCAGTGTCGTCCTCCGTAATTGTTTTCTCATTTATGCATCATTCTAACAATTAACATTAAAATTACAGTTATTCGTCGTTGTTCCATATCAACATTAATAAACAGTATGAGGATTTGGAGAACAGAACATACATTTAAGTAAGTCTATTTTTGTTTTTTTTGTTTAATTTCATTTCAATGTTATTCGATAGTTGCCATTTTCTTTTTTTTTTTTTTTTTTTCTTTTTTTCCCCTTTCTACCCTTTCTCTTCTTTCGCTATCATTTACGACGAGTACGAATCAAGTTGGGTGCAATAAGAATTTTCTTCTCATTCTTTTCTTCCTTTTCTTTCCTTTTTTTTTCCTCTTTTCAATATAAATAAATCAATGATTATTATCTTTTTAGTCACTCATGGGAGACCGTGACACAGGCAGCCTGGAGAAAATATCCTAATCCAATAAATTCTTCCGTTATTGGAACAGATGTCATCGATAGAAAAGTTATCGATGGAATCTTACATACGCACAGACTTGTCTCGACTCGTTTTGGATTTCCCAAATGGGCTCAGGCAGTAAGTATATATAACATTATTTTTATTAATATCTTTTGACCATTTTGAATGTACTTTTATTTTCTTTTTTTCTCTCTGAAACTGTTATCCTTCGTTACAAGTAAACGACGAAATAATGTACGTTAAAATATCACTATAACCATGACTATAGTTTGTTAATATATATTACATTGAAAATGTATATTTTTATTCGTATTATGTTAACCACGCCAAAATATGACGTAAATGAATGGTACGTATTGTGGTCATCGTTTATGAACATCATTTATTACGCGTTATACGACCTAACCTATTTCATCTGTAATCAAAATTTTCTATCACGTATAAGACAACGTTTATAATTTATATTTCATTCTGATATCTTCTCAATTGTTTTTTGTTCTTTTCTTTTTTTCTTAAACACATCATTGCTTGTCTCTTATCAGATTTTTCTTTTCTTTTCTTTTTTTTTTTTTTTTTTTTTTTTCCCCTATTAATATGTAACAAGTATATTATAGAAATTGTTAAGAATAGAATAGAAATTGTGTCTGTTGATGAAAGATATTTTATTAGAAATATTTCATAATGCTAAATAACATGATGAAATAAATTGATAATGAATTTGAAATAACATAGTGATTTTTTTTTGAAATATTTTGCATACTATATATAATTATAAAATCTTATAAAATTATTCTGAAAGAATTTTATACGAATTAAAGGATAAAAATCTATTTGAATTGATTTAATTTGAAATTTCGATATCATTAAATGATTAAATGATTTTATATATTGTCCTTTGTTATATAAATCAATAAATGATTTTTTATATATATATATATATATATATATATATATATATATATATATATTGTCTTTGTTATGAAAGAAAGAAAAATTATGTATATCATTTCAAAGAACATTTTTAATTCATTGAAATATTGTATATCATGAGTAATCGGATTTATACAAGATCATATTACTATAGCAATTAATTTTTAAATGATGATTTTTTTTTATCTCTCACTCTTTTTTTTTTTTTATACCAATAAACGAATTGATTATAGTTTTGAATCATCGATTTGTTCAAGGTCGCCCTCTCGCGGTATTCACGAAAAACACCATCGAACGTCCTTTTTTTAGTAACTTCATCCAAACTAGATCGACTTTTGGTTTAAGCCGATAACGTAAAATAATAAATTATCGACGTATGATATATGTCTATCGATAAAGGAACAATTTGATGAAAAACATTTTAAATCCTTTTCTTTGTATTAAAAAATTTTTATCGTATACTTTTGTTAATATTAAATACGTGTCATATATTTTACACGTGATTATCATCCAATTTGTCGTCAGTGAATGACGAAAGCAAAAATAGTATTACGTTAACTTATATAATACGATTGTATGCTGTCAAATGCTTATCTCTAATCAAAGTTCAT
>NC_140830.1:2035000-2037500 GCF_050613455.1 Vespa mandarinia
CACTCTCTCCTTCCCTCTCTCCTTCCCTCTCTCTCTTTCTCTATGTTTATCTCTGTTTCTCTTTCTCTCTATCCCCTCTCCCTTTTTCTGTCTCTTTTCGAAAACAATATATGTTTGGTGTTACGTGTATCAATCGTTGGCGTATATCGAAAATTCTACGTCATAACCAGACGCTCTTGTTGCGTAAAAGAATTTGTGAAATGCGATTGTGGAAAAGTTACGAGCCTCGTCGTCGTTCGTACATTTTTTTTTTTTTTTTTTTTTTTTATCTTCTAATTCTACTCCTGCTACTGCTCTCCTGCCTGCCATCCCTCCCCCTACCTCAGCCCCTTAGCCTCCACCGTTCGACTTCCTCATTCCCCACCCCTTTCTCTCTCTCTCTCTCTCTCTCTCTCTCTCTTTCTCTCTCATTCTCGTTCTTTTATTTTTTATTTCATTTCATTTCAGTGTGTACGTATAGTGAAACGTTTACATTGAAAATTCACGTAGATTTACTACGTTACCATCTTGAAATTCCTTCCGGTATCCATAACGAAGAGAATATCGGAGAGCTTTGGTGGAAGCTTTCGGAGAATTAGAGGGTTCTCTTGAGATGTGTGAACGGGCAAGCGCGCTCGCGCGCGCGAGAGAGAGAGAGAGAGAGAGAGAGAGATAAGCGAAAGGGTGGAAAGAGGGAGGACAGAGGGTGTGTGGAGATACACGAAGGTAAGCAAAGTGCAGACTCGAAGATGGGCTCTCGAAGGTTGTTGGAGATCGGTTCACTAACACTACTATTCAAGGAGTTAGATATGATAGGTTATTGATGCCGAGCATTACCGGCAACCCTGCATAGCTATTTCCAGATCTTCCATTCCTCCTCTCCTCTCTACCTCCTGTACTCCTCTTCCTCTTCCCCTTCTTCCTTTTTTTTTCCTTCTTCCTTCTTCTACATGGGATGATGGTGTTATTTGTAGTGGTGATGATGGTGTTCGCCATTGGTATTGGTCTTTGGTGGTAATGTTACTGGTTGGAAAAGGTCTCCCGGTATATACCTCCTGGCATCTCTCTTTCCTTCTTATCGTTGAAAAAGAAATGGATAGAAATCGAGAGAGGCAAGATGCATTACCGACGTGATGAACGATCTGCAGGTGTGTTTCGAATAGAGGAAGAAGAAGAAGTAGCAGTAGCAGTAGAACTAGCAGTAACAGTTGCAATTGCAGTAGTAGCAACAGCAGGACCAGGAGCAACAACATATGTTGGTTTCCTTGTTTACTACTTCCTACAACCTTTCATTCTTATCTGTTTCTTACTTCCTTTCCGTCTGAAACACCATAACGTTATTCGAGAAATGTACTTTGAGGGATAGACAGACGCACAGAAAGAGAAAGAGAGAGAGAAAGAATGTGTGTATTTTAAAATATTCAGAATCCTTCAGATCCGAATATTAGAGATTCTGTTCCTTCTCGTTTTGTGATATATATACTTTGGGAGTATTTACTTCCTGTATATGTGTGTGTTTATACAAGAGATTGCAATTGTGTATATGTATGTGTATTTGCAATATATATATATTGCAAATATAATTGAGCAAGTTTACATAGTTAAATTATTTTTAGTAAATTTTGGTGATTTTTTTACTTCATTTTTTTTCTTCCTGCTTTTTTTTTTTTTTTTTTTTTTTTTGGGTGCTGCAATTAAGTCCGTACAGAATGTCTTGAGATTATAAGAATTCTCTTTTGTCAGGTCATATTATTTTCTATAGAAAATAATTATGTGATCAATCTTGTGATATTGCGATAATAAGTTGGTATCAAGAGATTCAACATAAGTCATAGATATTACTGATTAAATTGTTTCTATAATAATTAGATGTCTTTCTTTCTTTTACTTTTCTCTCCCATTTTTAAGTCAGTATCAATGGCTTTGTCGATTAAATCATCCTTTAATAATCATGTTATTATTTATATCGTTGAAGATTAATAAAGAATAAATGTAATTTCTATTAAATCAATTGATTCTAATATAACTAATATAAAATATTAGATCACTCTCTCTCTCTCTCTCTCTCTTTCTCTCTCTCTCTCTCTCTCTCTCTCTCTCTCTCTCTCTCTCTCTCTCTCTCTCTCTCTCTTCCTTTCTCTGTCTATCTATCTATCCGTCTATCCATTTATAATTTGTTAAAAAGTTATACATAGTGATTATTAATGAGATCGAATAATAATTCCCGATTACATTAAACGCGCGGGGTTGCGATCCCGCGCATATGAATTATACGGACGATTTGGCATTTGGAACGAAGTAAGTCACGTTATTCTAAAGTCATCAATGGTTCTAATTAAGCGTTTAGACGATTACGAAGTTGGGTCTTTCTAACTACATATAACTTTGGGACATACAGCACCTTTCTCGTAAGAGAAGAGCTCCACTATGGAGCTTCAACTAAAATTGAACAATTCCCTGCGGCTCCTAGACGATATCCTCTCTCTCTCTCTCCCCCCCTCCCCCCTCCCTCTCTCTTCCT
>NC_140830.1:2042500-2050000 GCF_050613455.1 Vespa mandarinia
AATATCATTGATATTTGCGTCCGAGTATACATGCATGCATGCATGCAAACGCAAACGATCGGAGACAAGCTCTGGCGTTATGTATGTATATACGTATGTATGTATATATGTATATATATGTATGTATGTCTATGATATCAACTTATGTTTTCGACATTTACTCGATTACGAAAGTCCCTTTAGCAGCTAATACCTTTCATGTATTATTCAATGCGCTTTTGCCCTTTATCTTTATGCAGATACGGAAATGCTCGTCTAATCCTCGGGCACTTTGTTCTCTACTGAAAATACGAATTTCATCTCAAAGCACTCGTTCGTGACTCTTAACGAGAGGAGGCGCCGTGAACTCCGAGCTAGCCAACCAACCAACCAACAAACCAACCAACCAACCAACCAACCAACCAACCAACCAACCAACCAACTAACCAACCAACCAACCAACCAGCACCTAAAACCAAACTTCCGTCTGGTTTCGTGTTAAATGCCCATAGAAAGAAGAACGTTCTCGTTGAACCGAGCGATAATACTTCCATCCAATTTTACGGAGAAAGAGAGAGACAGACCGAGAGAGAGAGGAGAGAGAGAGAGAGAGAGAGAGAGAGAGAGAGAGAGAGAGAGAGAGAGAGGAAACAAAAAGAACGTTTTAAAAAAAACGTTCCTACCATTTCGTTCCTTTCTTTTCTTTCTTTTTCTTTAACCTCCCTCTTTCTTTCTTCCCCCCATCCCCTCCTCCCGCCATAGTATTTTACTCATGGTATACTCATTGAAACTATTTAGCATGAAAGTCGGTTGATACGTACATACGTAGGGATGTTATGTATGTACCTTTTCTAAGAATTTCGTAGATGAACGAGGTAATATCGTGAAAGGCGAAAAGAAAGAAAGAAATAGCTGAAAGAGAGAGAGAGAGGGAGAGAGTTTCCACTCACTCGTTGATCCAAGTGTGTAGAGTATCTACGAAGCTCTCGTTTACACGATCTAATACGGATTTACCGGCATGCGATTCTCTATCTCCTGAAATCCGCTGAAATCGGCGATTACCGCAAGAGTCTACGTGTATATGTGTATGGGAGAGAGACAGAGAGAGAGAGAGAGAGAGAGAGAGAGAGAGAGAGAGAGACAGGGGAAGAGAAGGAGGCGAAGAGTAAGTGAGACAATGCATCAAACAGCTAGAGAGAGAGAGAAAGAGAGAGAGAGAGAGAGATAGAATGGGACTAAGAAGAGGAAGAGACAGACAGATAGATAGATAGATAGATAGATAGATAGATAGATAGATAGATAGATAGTTAGATGGATGGATAGATAGATGGATGGATGGATAGATAGATAGAGATGGCTGATGTCCATACCTAAACTGCATCAGGGTCGATCCAGCTTCGGGCTATGCATCGTCGTAGATTTGGGGATTCAGGCAGGCACACTAGTCACTACTATTCCTATCCTTCCTCCTCCTTCTCTCCCTCCTACTCCTACTCCTACTCTTCCTCTTCTCGAGCACAGACAAGCAGACATCGAATCGCGTAGTGGTGGGTGGTAATGGTGGTGGTGGTGGTGGTGGTGGTGGTGGTAGTGATGGTATGGCTGGGCGAATCGAGAACACACCTCAATGAACAATGCTGCCTCCAGCCAGATCCGCAAAGTCCTTTCAATTATGCGCCGATGCTAATTACTCGAACTATAGTAGTATGTATACGTTGAAGAAGGCCTCTCTCTAGCCCTATAACGTTGGCCACTCCTAAGCGCATTCTACCTTACTGTGTTCCTCGTTATAATGGCAAAGGGCAAAACCGTATCGCGGGAATCTTTACGGGTTAGGAGGGGGGAGGGGTGGGGAGGTATAGGGTGGATAGGGATAGGTAGGATAGGGATATTTCTCTCTCTCTCTCTCTCTCTCTCTCTCTCTCTATATATATATATATATATATATATATATGTGTGTATATGTGTGTCTATAACTTCGTAATTTTTTATCTAACGAAACGTTCTAATCTCGATGATAAGTACCGTTAGAATTATGCACTTGTGCATGCATGCATTCATGTTTTCTTTTCTTTTTTATTTCTTTTTTCTTTTTTCGTTTTTCTTTTTTTTTTTTTTTCTCTTGAATGGTTATAAACTTTGTTCTTGCAGTCATACTCATTGTTGTACGTTTCTACGTGAAAATATAATTGACCCGTATTTTAGGAATATCAATATCTCGCGTTTAGAATTTCGAAGAGTTGAGTCCTTCGCATTTTCAGAAATAATGATCAATTTGAATTACATTCGAAATGTTTATTTATTCAGATCCCATTATTATTTAGTTCAATATTCTCGCTTCAATGTTCTTAATCGAAGTTAAATCTTCGATTGATGATTTATGATTAATATTTTGTTATTAATGGATATAAAGATTACTGTATTAAAAATCACATAGGAAAGAGAGGGAGAGAGAGAGAGAGAGAGAGAGGAGGGGAGGGAAAAAGCGAGCATTAAATTTCTGTCCTTTGATAAATGAAGTATTATCAGAAAAGATTGAACTCGTGTTATTCGAGCTCGAGGGATTAAATTCCGTTTGGAATGGAATTGCATTTGGTCGTACAATTTTTTTTTTTTCTTTTCTTTTCTTTTCCTTTCTTTTCTTTTTTCCTTTCTTTAAATTAACGAACGAAAATTTTCAACGAATTTTATCGATTGAAGAATTCTTCTTTTTCTTTCTCACTTCTTCCATTTTCTTGGTCCTTTTTTACTTTATATATACATATATATATATATATGTATGTATGATATGGTATGGTATATATGCGTGATGATAAAATCGAATAATCATTTTTAATAGAGACTTTTGAGTTCAGTGTATCGAAAGTGAGCAACGATTCCAAATTCGGCAGTTCTCTCGACCAACGCACTATTCCGTGTGTGGTCATTCTGCTGCGCTCGGTTGGTACCGCAACGCCGCGATAAATGAAAAGCAAACGCGGCGAGGATCGCTGCTATTGCTGCTCTTGCTACTGCTACTGGTGGTTGCTACTGCTACTGCTACTGGTACTGTTGCTACTGCTATTGCTGATATTGCAGCTGTTGCTGCTTCTGCTACTGCTACTACTGCTGCTGCTGCTGCTGCTGCTGCTGCCGCTGCCGCTGCGAAGGTTGAGGGATTGGCAAACAGTGGTTTGTACGCGCGGTTGACGAGAAAAATTTCAATTAACCGATGCATCTCTCTCTCTCTCTCTCTCTATATATATATATATATCCCTTTCTCTCTTTCGTTTCGCGCCTAGTAAAAGTTGGGTTAACGAGTGAGTGAGTTAGTGAATAAGAGAGAGAGAGAGAGAGAGTAAAAATTAATTACTTTCGCATCGACGCTATGGTTGAATGGTGAGTTCGATCGATGGGCTTTATTCGCGTTCCCTTGATGCGATTAAATCACGTCTTCTTTCTCTCTCTCTCTCTCTCTCTCTCTCTCTCTCTCTCTCTCTCTCTCTCTTTCTCTCTATCTCTCTCTCTCTTCCTATCGTTTTCTAGATCCTTACATTTCTTCTTTACTTTACTTTCTTTGCTTTCTTCCTTCCTTCCTTTCTTCTCTTCTCTTCTTTTCTCTTCTCTTTTTTTTTCTTTTTCTTTTATTTATTCTTTTCCTTACTTTTTAGTTCGTTTTTTTCTTTTTTTTTTTTTTTTTGTTTTTTTCATTCATTTTTATTCTTTAATTTTTCTTCTTTTTTTCTTAGTTATAACACTCATGCTTAACCTTTCTATCTTTTCCTTTTTATCTAATTCTCTATCCTTCTTTTTTCTTCTTTTCATATCTTCGATGAAAACACTCTCTCTCTTTCTCTCTCTCTCTCTCTCTTTATCGTTTTTTGCATCCTCAGATTTCTTCTTTACCTTCTTTCCTTCCATTCATCCATCCTTCCTTCCTTCCTTCCTTCCTTCCTTCCTTCCTTCCTTACTTCCTTCCTTCTCTTCCTTTCTTTTACTTTATTTATTTACTTATTTATTTTTTGTTTGTTTTATGTTTCTTTTTTCTTCGTTATTTTTTTTTCTCCCTTAACACTCATACTCAATCTCTTCTCTCTATCCTTCTCTTATCTGTCTATTCCTCTTCTCTTCTCTTCTCTTCTTCTTTTCATGTCGTCGATGAAAATTCTCTTTCTATCTCTCTCTCTCTCTCTCTTTCTATATATTTTTCTTCCTCTCTCTCTCTCATTGTCTTTCTATCCGTCCGTTTCTCTCTCTCTCTCTCTCTCTCTCTTTCTCTATCTTTCTATCCGCGAAGGAGATTAGGTAGCAGCTCGTTGTTCAAGAAGAAGCCACGGTTAGGTCGGTGATATTGCGAGGAAACTTTCCAAGGCATTTTCCGTCGGAAAAGGATTTATCTCGAGCGTAAAAGAATCGTAGTATTTCGTAGATACTACTTACGGGAAGAAGATTAAATACGACCGGTCTCCCTCCCAACAAGTTCCATTTCTTTCTTTAACGCGATCCTACGATTTCTATTTATTTCATTCTTCCGTTAATTCTTCTACCGGCGATCCAGGCACCTCTCATCTGTCAAGAAAAGAAAAGAAATTTCATTTAGACTTATTTAATATTAATATATAATATATTAATATCAATATCGTAGAAAATTATACAACGTGATATTACATAGGGATGTGTTATAAAATTAAGACGGTAATTCATCGATACGTTGAATTTATATTTCACGGCTTTTCTTTTCTTTTTTTTTTTTTTTTTTTCTTCTTTTTTTTTTTAATATAATTAATCGAAGATTGTTCATAAAATCGTGAAATTTAATATATACGCAATACAGATATATGATAAAATTGAAATGATAATATGGCACGTTCAATATTTCTTTTATAAAATTGTTTCCTTTCAGTCAGGATTAAATCGATTCAGATGGAAAATATTAATAAAATTATATAATTTAAATAGTATAAAGCATACACACACACACATATATATATATATTAATAATAATAATAATAATAAAAGTAAGATAAAAATATCTTAGATTAAATTTACACTATTTATCTTTACTTCCTTTTTTTTTTTCTTATTTTTTTTTTTCGATAGTAATACCTGCATACGAGGGAATAATATCGAGGATAAAAAATGTATCATATAAAAAACGACAATTTTTGTATTTCTTTTTTTTTTCTTCTTTTCTTTTCTTTTCTTTTTCATTGAACAATAAAAAGAAAAGAGGTATTCAAAAGCTTCGGGCTATGAGGTTTTGTTGAGATGTGTGATAGATAGAGAGGGATACATACGTACATACACACATACATTGATAGAAATAGAGATAGAGATAGAGATAGAGATAAAACCAGAGAGAGAGAGCGAGCGAGAGCGACAGAGAGAGAGAGAGAGATAGAGAGAGAGAGAGAGTGTATGAACGCGCAATGATGAAGCTGCTGCACGGTAGATATTCTCGCGCTATGTAACACAGTTGGCTTCACTGATTGCCAATATGGCAGAACGCGTAGAGAGTAGGGACCGGTTCGGGTTTCCTTCTCCATCCTCCCATCCACCCATCCCTCTCATGCTCCCTTCTCACCAACGTGCTCGGTCGTTGGGTCCACAATATGCCGCGGGCGTTAATTTCCCCGTGAAACGCATTGCACCCACCCTTATCCCTCCTCCTCCTCCTCCTCCTTCCCCCCACCCGTATCCGTACCCGCACCTATACCTATACCCGAACCCGGCCCCCGGCACCTGCGATTCAATTGTTCCGGGTTTGCGACCAGAAAGAGAGAGAGAGAGAGACAGAGAGATTGTTTTGCACTACATTGCCAAGATTCTAAGAACAGCTGAGAGGTTGGGGGATTGAGATTGTGGTGGGGAAAAAATAAGGGTGGAGGTGAGAGGATAGGGGTTAGTAGTAAGATGATCTTTTCTAGTAAATAATACGCGATAATATTTCCGTTCTTTTCGTTTCTATTATACCGATACGTCATTGATATATCCATTCTTTCATTCATCAATCCATTCATTCATTCATTTATACATTCATATATCCCATTCATTCATCCATCCATAGTTTTCCATTCTATTCACCATCTTTCTTTCCTTCAAACGTATTTTAGTTTCGTCTGGTAAATCATGTACTGTTGGCCAGAACAATTATCGGTTTGATATAGGAGGAACGTTGTTTACTATCACGAGAGGGATGATGCATCACTCGAGGCGTTTACGCATAACAGGCATCATGTGTATGCGTGTAACGGAGGAATTCAAAGGTCGATATCTTCGAAGAGAGGATTATTGTCGATGGTTAACAGGGGTGTGGAGGTGGCCAGGGAGGGGGAGGTAAGAGCAGGAGGGGGGATATAGTCCATGAATGCATCGATCGGAGTGTGTGGTTACATCGTTAATTATTGTCTCATCGTTGATTATTGTTATCGTATCTTTCTATTCGATTTAAATGTGTTTGAATCTTCGATATGATCAAATTGGCGAAACACACGCGTGCACACACATACACACACACACACACACACACACAGGCATATGCAGCTGATATATGGTGTTTATTTAATATCTTTTTTCTCTCTCGTTTTGTTTTCCTTTTTTTTTCCGTAGATTTTTTTTCTTCTTTTTTTAATTAAGGACTATTCATAGTTCCGTTCGTTTGAAGAAAAATTATTCGACGATTTGTTACGAGTCAGATAGAAATGAATTTTATTGATGATAGTGTTAATCGCGATCCAATGATGTGATAATACTTCTGTTCTTTTTTCTTTTTTTTTTTTCTTTTTTTTGAATTTTGTTTTTTTTTTTTTTGAATTTTGATTTATTTATTTATTATGATCGAAGAATTCAATGTTCGCAATCACCTTTGAATAGGTTTGACGAGGGTTTAAAGATAGTTCACAAATGCACGTATTGTTCTACCACTGGATCGTCCCACGCGATTATAATCACCTTTTTTGTTTCCATTGAAATATTGAAATTGACGATATGATGGATGACACGTTGGTGGGTGGGGTAATGGTGTGATGATGATAGTGATGGTAGTGGTGATACACGAGATGGGTTTTGATTTAATCTAACTAATGAGAAATATTTAAAGTTTATTTTTTAATGGAAAAAAAAAAAAAAAAAAAAAAAAAAAAAAATTATTGACGCCTTACTATTAATCATACATATAATTGGATTTTATTATGGTGTTAATCATTATAGAGAAATGTGATTAGTTCTTTTTTCTCTTTTTTATTTTTTATTTTTTCAATGTAACTGAGAGATATTCAAAGTCCGTCCCTTTCGAAAAAAAGAGGGTCTTTTTTTTTTTTTTTTTTTTTTTTTAATTTTATTTATTTATTTATTTATGGATTTCCAGTAATTGTATTTCGATTGTTTTTTATCTTGTGATTTAATTACATTGATATTAATATTTGTATTGAATCGTTAACATTTATGCGATGTCGATTATTATTGCATTATCATTTTATTTGTTTTATCGAGTGTCAAATTGAAAAGATAACTAATTTATATGTGTGTGTGTGTGTGTGTACT
>NC_140830.1:2055000-2082500 GCF_050613455.1 Vespa mandarinia
ATTTACGTCGATTTTATGTCATCACTCGAAATTCATAAATGTATTATCACATTGATGCTAAGTAAGTGCAAGAGAGAGAGAGAGAGAGAGAGAGAAATAGAGAGAGAGAGAGAGGGAAAAAAAACAAAAAAAGATGAAAAAGAAGAAAATGAAAAGAAGAAAACAATTTTTAATTATGTAGTTGACTTTTCGATAATACGTTTCCTATCGAATAAATCCACTTCCTTTTTTTCTTTCTCCTTTTTTTTTATTTTTTTTTTTATTTTATTCCCCCCTCACCCTTTAATCAAATGTGACACTTTTTAACACACATTACCACCATCATCACTCTCATTCTACACTCCTCGTCTTATTAAAAACTATATTGGACGATACTCTTATTTACTACATATATATATATATATATATATATATAAAATATCATTTGAAATATCATTTGAAAAATTATGCGAAACTCTTTTCATTTCGTAAACTATATATGCATAGTATATTCTATGCAGTGCATATATATATATATATATATATATATATATATATATATGCATAAACATATACATACACATGTAGATATAGATTTAGTATAGTGACGAAAGCATGAAAAAGTATTTTTCCCTTATATAAATGTACAAATGAAAGAAAAAGAAGGAAGATAAACATTCAGTTGATTTTTGTAGTATCCATTATGCATTCTTATTTAATTATTAATAAAAGAAAAAGTGAAGAAGAAAAAAGAAAAAAAAATATATATATATAAAAGACAAAAGGAAAAAAATAAATACGAATGATCTTACGTCACAAAATGTCGCTGTCACGTTAATGAAAGAAAATATTGCAGAAAATTGTCAGAAAGAAAGTGCTAGATGAAATGAGACAAAAATATATACTACTTTATGAAATTAATTTGTCTCTTTTATTTTTTGTTTTGTTTTATTTATTTATTTATTTTTTTTCCTTTATATATATATATACGTATGTATGTAATGTAAAAGTTACACGGTATTATTTATATCTCATTATAATTGATATCGTTAATATTATACAATTATATTAATTATATTAATTATCATGTTTTCTTAATATTTTTGTAATTATACTAATATGTATTAGTATAATTTAGAATCAGTATATATGGTATTATTTATACTATATTGTATTAGTAGTTATTAGTCTGCTTATTATTATTATTATATATATATATATATATATATATATATATATATATAATATATATATATACTATATATATTATATTATATTTCCTTAAAATGGTCGGTTTTTATATACTTCGAAAATAATTACTATAGTATGAAAATAATTACTGATAGTATAAATTATATATCTTCCTATATACTAGTGATGATTATTTTAAATTACATGTATTTCCTAATATACTAAGAAGTATTTGAATTTATATCCTATATACTATTATAGTAAAATTATTTTAAATTATATATACATATATATATATATATATATATATATATATATATATGTATATATATATATATATATATATGTATATATTTTAATAATTATTAAAAATTGTACCCTTTATGTTATCACTAAAACTATTTTAAATTATATATCCCATGTACTAATAATTATTAAAAAATATATCTTACGTACATACATAAATTATATACATAAACTATATATATATACATAAACCTATTGTAAATGGCACTCTAGTGATTATTTTCGAAGTTTCTTATATCAAAGATTATTTCCTTCTTTTTTCTTTTTTTTAATTTTTTTTTTTTTCTGTCATCGAACAAAAACCAAAGAAAAGGAAGAACGAAAAGAAGCTAATCCTAGAAAGTATAGAAATACTAATGCTAATTTTTAAATCATATAATCGATATATAATATAATAAAGAAGAAAAAGAAGAAATAAAAAACAAACATTTCTTAGTGTAAAAAAAAAAAAAAAGAATAATAAAATTATATTCCATAGTTTGTACGCACAACAAAAAGGATCCTTGATTTTTCTTTTCTTTTTCTCTCTCTTCTTTTTTTTTTTTTTGTCTTTTTTTTTTCTCTATCCTTTTTTCCTTGAACGTAAAAAGAAAAAAAGGGGATAAGGAGAAGGGACGAAAAGGAATGAAGGAAAAAAAAAACGAAAAATACGAACGAGAAAGCAGGAAACAAAATAAACAAACAACCAAACAAATAAACAAACGGGGATGAAGAAATTTCTATATAAAATTTCCAGAGAAATTTTGAAAAGTATAGAAAAGACGTATCTAGAGGAGAAGAGGAGGAATGGAGATTGTCATAATAAACAATGGGATTTATTCATTGATCCATTCGATGACGTATGTACGTAGAATATATATATATATATATATATATATATATATATATATATATATATATATAGTATAAATATCTTGACGATCCTATATATCCGTATGCCGTTTCCCTCTTCGATATCATCCTCTCTGCACTCTTCCAATCTATCTGTCTAGCCATGGGAACCTCTGAAGGACACTCGAGATTGGAAGCAGCATCGGAGTACTTCCAATCGCAGGAAGATGAAGCACGCTTCGGGCTTCTACTAGCCCCCCCTCCCCCCAGAGGGTGAGGAGAGAGCAGGTGAGAGACGGGAGGAAGAGAAGGAGGAAGAGGAAGAGGAGAAGTAGGCCTATTATCGATTCAACGATGAAGAGGATCGATCTCGACGTTCCGTTGTCTCATTATCGTTAATCGTTTTATCGTCATTGTACTTCTAAAAAAAAAAAAAAAAAAAAAAAAGAAAAAAAAAAATTCAATTTCGTGGCTCAATTTTGTTTTGTATATTAATTTATAATATATTAATTTAATTTTAAAAGATATCCATCGAATAATTCGACCCATGATATTTCAAGTTACAATTAGCGTTTAGAGATCAGAATCAATTGTGTGATACGTTCAATTCGGCCAATTGATAAGATTAAAGTTAATTTTAGTTAGCTAAGTACGAAATCGAATTAAACTATAGTAATCGGGATTCAATTTGGCAATTTTTTCGAGTTTGTTTCTTAAAGCTGGGTATTATAATATTTAGATTTGTATTGAATTGATTTTGCCGAACGAATTGGAAGATTTCAGGTGGCAGATAGAGAGAGGGGAAAATCAATTTTTTTTTTTTTTTTTTTCCCTGATAAAAGGTAAGAAGGAGATTTAAGAGGATGATTTGATCGAATCAAACTTTCGGTCGTGGTAAGTTGAATTGATCATCGTACGAAACTAAAATTCAATTTTTCTCACGTTTAAAATAAACAATAGAAATGCGTTGTTGTTAGCAAGAAAAGGGATTTGATCGATGAAATTGATTCGTTCGTATTGAAGAAATTGTCTCAAAATTTTGATCGATCGATCAAATTTTAATTAGAATTTAATTCTTAAATCAGTGAATCGTCAATTTTCAATTTGAACTTTAAATATCGCAATAATCATCATTTGATAATTATTTTCAATTTCAGAGATATCAAATGATAGTTTTCGAATTAATCGAATGAACTATAGTCTGAGCCAGATAATAACTGGAATTCAATTTTCGTCAAAGAAACACGTCAATCATTGTTCCCAATGACTATTATTCAATATAGTATATCGAGATTCGATCAATTTGAAAATTATTTGGAATCGTATTTAAACGTGAGAAATCAATAGAATTGGTTCATAGATCAAAACCTTAAGAGATATATCGAAAGGGATCAGATCAATTTCGTCTAATCGTTAAGATTGTGCTCGTTCAATCAGATATCAAATAGGATACAATTTTCGTCAAAGGAGTCATCATTGTTCTCTCTAGGGTATATAATTCAACTTCTGAACTTGAAGCTTCTCAACCAGTTGGAAATTATTTCGATGTCTATCGAACGGAGATCAACAACAGTGGTAAAGATCAAACCGTAAGAGAAAGAGAGATAGAGAAAGAGAAAGAGAGAGAGAGAGAGAGAGAGAGAGAGAGAGAGAGAGATTGAAAGGATTTGGTCAACCTAACTAATCACTAAGCTAGCTCGGTCAACCAGATAGTAGTTTGATGTCATGTTGAAAGAGTGTCGATGAGGTTCCCAAAGCTATTTGAGATTGAAGGTTACACTGCGATAGAGTTAATCGCACGATTTTACGGAAGGTTCGTTCGATGGTATGTAAGAGATAATTGATGACATTACGGTTCATCGCATGACCACCTCTTCCTCTCTCTCTCTCTCTCTCTCTCTCTCTCTCAATCTATCTATCTATCTCTCTCTAGTTCTATGTGTAACCGGACACAGACAAATATTGACAGCTTCCTATCACAAAGAGAGGGTGACCCCTTTGTACTGCTTCCACTTCTCGAGTACAAGCCTTCGACGTTTGCCCGATTTTCCTGTCGATTCTGGCATATGTATTCACTTGCTAGCAAAACCCCCGTACCCTTTCTATCACTCCTCACACCCCCTCTCCACCCCCGCCTCGTCCCCCTCCCCTTTTCACCCATTCATCCCAATCCTTCACCCACACCTATCACACCACCTCACTCATCCACCCCACTCACCTATCCCAACCCCCACTCCCCCCCCTCCCTCATGCTCATCCCTTTCAACCGCTGATAAATCAACGAACCTGAAGATCGATGATGCGCCGCGTTCGACGATATCCAATGACTTTGTAAATTAAAGCGGTTAGACGCTATTCTACCAAGAATATATTGACAACTATTGGCCCTCCTCCTCCTCCTCCTCCTCCTCCTCCTTCTTCTACCTGTTTTTATTCTGACAGTTTCCATTTTTTTTTCCTTTTTCCTTTTGCTGTTTTCTCTTTTTTTTATTCTTTTTCTTCTTCTTCTTCTTTTTTCTTTTTTTTTTTTTTTTTTTTTTTTCTTTCCTTTTTCTTTTTTTCAACTCGAATATCCTTCAAATGAGAAATATACAGTTTGACTATATTGAATATATATATATATGTATATGTGTGTATGTGTATTTAATAGTGGAAACAAAATTGTAGAATATTAAAATGTTTATCTTTTATTTTTCATTCTTCTTTCTTTTTTCTTTTTTTTTTTTTTTTGTTCTTCTTCTTCTTTAATATAACTTTCTTTTTTACGAATTATTAAATCTATGGAAAGGTCTCATTATAAAACATTAAACATTTTTGATATTTTAAATTAAAACAACGAAGATAAAATCTAATCCGATTGGATGATTGATTTTAATCTGTCGTATTGATTTATATAAATAAATGGTGAGTTTTAAAAATGATATTTGTTATAGTTTAATAATTAAAGAGCCATTATTGGTTCACCGTAAACGTAATGATATTGAATGATTTGAAGATTCAAATATAATTTATATAAAGATTATCTAAGATCTATGAAGTTTTATCATCGATAAAAATCCTATATTATATTTGTTATTATAAATGAACATTCGTACAAATTATATCATTACGATATAATTGTACTAGATTATATTTTATTATATTTTAACAAAGTTTAAATTACATATTTTTTAATTTCAATTATATTGTTACATTAAAATAGAGTAAATTGTACTAAAATATATTATATTATAATAACTATAACTTATAATTAGTAGTACACTTATAAATTAGCTTAACTAATAAAATTGGGGAAACTTTGAAAATGCAAATACATGTACATATATATATATATATATATATATATATATATATATATATATATATATTATTTACGATGTTATCAAAAAGTTTATTAACATTTTTAATGAAGAAAGAAAAAAAGGACAAAATTAATTAGATCAAATTATTCGTAGATTCTTAGTAGAAATGAGAATAGTTAGATAGAGAAGCTTTTAATAACTATAGACAATTAGTAAGCAACGACCCAAGAGCACAGCAGAGATAGATTCAAAGAGAGAGAGAGAGAGAGAGAGGGAAGATTTGCCTGGTTGATTCTCAAGACAGAATTTTCGATTGTATTCAAGAGAATCATGAAGACTAAAGAGCACCTTGGACTCTGAACGATGGAAATATGGGTCTTCCAACTTCTGGTTGGACATAGTTTCGCGAATGTCGATGCTTTCATCGCATTGTTCGTCTTTAACAGGCCGAGCATGCTTCTCTCTTTCTCTCTCTTTCTCTTTCTCTCTCTCTCTCTCTCTTCTCTATTCTATACTCTTCACTTCTCTTCACATCTCTATGGGTATGTACTAATACTAGTACCTATGGTTATGAACTTGGAACACGTTGAACAGAGACCATAGAGAGGAGAGACCGCTCAAAGAGAGGAAAGCTGCTTCTACGAATCGATCGATCGATTATAACAAGTTTCGCAAAACGCAATTAGGCTAGGGTTTAGGGTGGGTCGTTGACGGGATATGTGTAGTAGGGTATGAGGGGTTATGGGATAGATATAGGTGATGTTGGTGTGAGCTGGAGGAATGAGGAAGAGGTGTGGTGGAGGGTAGAGGGAATGGAAGAGATGAGGGAGAGGGTGGTGGTTTGTGAGACCTCACCTTGCGGCAAATCATTCGATCGTTTATAGCTCGGACAAAGGACTTTACCACCCCATGGCACGTTAATGTTCCCTCTCTGATCCACGTAATCGCTCGATCTAAACTTCCATCGTTTTGCCATGCTTCATTCGTGACAGTTTCGACTAACAAGTTAGATCAATCCACTTGAAGCACCATCTATTCTCTTCTAATCACTAAATTTCTCTTTAATTCTTTTCTCGTCCTATTTTCTTTTTTTTTTTTTTTTTTTTTTTTTTTTCTATTCGAGAGAAAAAGACAAAGAGAGACGGGGGGGAAGGAAAAAAGAAGGGGAGGGGATCTCGTTAAAGATTTTTTTCTTGTTTGTTTTTTTTTTTTGTTTCTTTTGTTTGTACGTATTAAATTTATCATTATGATTTTTTTTTATTTTTTCACTTATTTATTTATTTGTTCGTTTGTTTGTTTGTTCGTTTGTTTGTTTGGTTGGTTGGTTGTTTTTTTACAAGAAATATTTATGACGTTTACATAATTTAATTATTATGAGAATTATTATTAATTATTTTGAGAATTGAGTTTAATTTTTTTCATTATGATTAGGGATTTGACGTTCGATTGATTTGAAAAATTGTTGTATTCTTTTTTTTTTGTTTCTTTTGTTTGTTTGTTTGTTTGTTTCTCTTTATTTATTTATTTCATATGTTCTTTGATTGGAAATTAATCGAAATGAGAATTCATTGACATCGTTTGGAAATCATTTATCATTATGATTTTGATTCTTTTACTTATTTATTTATTTATTTATTTGCCTTTTTTACAAGAAATGTTTCAGATGTTCACGATGTTTACATTATTTAATTGTCAATGTTTATATACGTCATAAGTTTTTGAGAATTGAGCTTAAGGTATCATTACGATTATGTTCGATTGATTTTAAATCTTTATTAATTTTTCTTTATTTTTTTCTTTTTCTTTTTTTTTTTTCTTTTTTTTTTCTTTGTTTGTTTCACTTTAATTCAATCGCGATTAAACGAATCATCGCGATTAATTCCGATCGATCGATCGATCATAACGCGATATGATGCATTAACGTTGAAACATTTTGAATATCATTAATTTGTTCATTAATAATACAAATCAATGATTAATTTGAATAATTTCCTTTTTAAAATCGTAAAAAATTTTTATCCGAGGAATAATTATGATTAATCGTTATTTAAATAATCCTTAAATATATCTTGAAAATTGCGATCTATATGTCTCTCTCTCTCTCTCTCTCTCTTTTTATTTTTTTTTTTTTGTGATTTCATCGATACGATTAATACATGAAATACATACGTGATACAGAAGATTCTTATCTAAAATAAATCTCGATGGGATATATAACTTTTGAATAATAAACAAACTATCATAGTCACTTGGTTCTACTTAACTTCAGCGAGAATTTATTAGATTCGAGATTTCTATTTTATTATTCAAAAGCCCTGACGCTCTGGCATTTCCTATTTACCCTTGCCCCTCGCACCCCCGTTCCCGCACCATCGTTCCATCATGTCCCAAATGCGTTCGTTGGTATGAACAGAAGCGGGATAACTGGAGATGGTGAGGCGGCGGGGGGGGGAGGAGTGTTGGTCGGTCGGTCGGTTGGATGGATGGATGGTTGGATGGATGGATGGATGGATGGATGGATGGATGGATGGATTTGAGAATGGTGGAATAGAGAAGAAGAAGTAGAAGAAGGAAAATAATTCATAACTTTTCGACTCGGGTTTGCTCAGATTTTTGTTACTGTTGTATTAAAAAACAAAACAAAAAAAAAAAAGGAAAAAAGAAGAGGAAAGAAAGAGAGAGAGAGAGAGAGAGAGAGAGAGAAAAAAACAAAGATTCTTTTTAGAGACGCCCAACGTTCTCCATGAATCTCGCAATTCAACGAACGGTTTTGTTCCAAATAATAAATTCTACCCCCTGCGAGAGAGTCCTTTCGAGTCTCTCTACAATCTACCCCTTTCTCTTTCTCTCTCTCTCTCTCTCTCTCTCTCTCTCTCTCTCTCTCTCTCTCGTAAGCAGTGCTTCTCTTCCGTACCTTTCACGGTTACTCGAGTGCCCTTCTGAAAGTTTTGCCCCGGAAACGCGACGAGTAGTAGGGCCGCCCCGAGGGAAAGTTAATTTCCCTCAGACATTTTAAAAAAGTTTCGAGAGTTCAACGCGCAAACCGTGGCTCGACGAAATCAACTATCCCCCTGCTTATCCATGTGGTATGAAAAATCCTTTCTATTTTTCTATAAAAAAAAAAAATCATATTATTCTTCTATTATATTTGTTCTCCGATGCAAATTACGATATATATATATATATATATGTGTGTATGTGTGTGTGTATGTGTGTGTGTAGATAGATATGTATGTTTGTATGTGTGTATGTATGTAAGACAGATAACAGACGCTTTCTGAATGTTATTATATTAGTGCGAGAACAATTATGGTTTTTTATCATTTTATTCGATTTATATAAAAGCTGCGATTATGAGGTTGGAAAAATAATTGCGGCTTTTATGGATTTGAATGAAGTCATAAAAACTCGCAATTATATTTGGACTAATTTAATAATTGGAAAATTTTTCTGTTGTTCTTCTTCTTTCTTTTTCCTATTTTTTTTTTTTTTTTTTTTTTTTTTTTTTTTTTTTTTTTTTACTTTTTTTTGAAGCACTCGTATAAAGTATTTTACACACACACACACACACACACACACACACATATATATATATATTAGGATATTATTATTAAATGAAATTTAATGAATTAACGATCGAACTTAATTAAAATTTTCTAACAATTCGAACAATTTATCTGAATTTTATGGGAAAATTTTTTTTCTTTACTATCACCGTTGATCGTCTTATTTATTATTATATTATTATGTTAAATAGAAATATTATAAAAAATAAAAGATAAAAGAAGAAATGAGTATAGTAAAATTTATATATATATAATATATATATATATATATATAATATATATATATATATATATATAATATATATATATATATATAATATATATATATATATAATATATATATATATATATATATATTATAATTATAATTTATAATATTAACTTACTTTATTTAATTATAATATTATTTAAAAGTAATTAATATATATATATATATATATATATATATATATATATGTTAATTTACTTTCAACGTTTAAAAATTTGCAGGAAAAATTCGTATGACACATTACATTTTTAAAAAATTCGAATGAATTTCGGACATTTTTGTATGATAAATAAAGATGAAAGTTCGTGTGTGTATGTGTGTATGTGCGTGTATTTTTTTTAGTAAACTTGCACATTTTTTTGATAAATAACTGTGTATATATATATATTTATTTAAAATTTTTACTATTATATATCCTCTTGCTTTTATTATTAAATATTTTCATTCGTAATTATATCAAAGTAATAATTGATATTTATAGTCATCAATTTGCTTTTAACGTCACAAATTTTTTCTAATCATTAAAACAGATCATTAAAACAAATTCTTCATTTGTCCAATTTATTGTCGAATGAATAAACGAATGAAAGATAATCTATCGCAAGCAAACGTGCATACGTATTATTACAAATAATATTACTCAGAGAATTAATATTTTTATAATTTTCGAAAAGAATATGTGTATACAGATAAAAGATATTTATAGAAGTTATAGATAGTCGGTGAGAGAACGGGATGAGGTGTGGTGGGGTTAAGAGGGACGAGGTTTTGCAGTTGTACTTATGATTGAATTTTTATGTTCATTTTATTCTCTTTTAGATGTGAACTTCCTCATTTTCTTGATTATCCCCTCGAGACGTTTAAATGCCGTCATAATCGTCTTCGACGATTTCTCGATCTTTTTTATCACCGATAACTTTGTCGTTCGTCGAATTTCTTCGTCCTTCTTTTTTCCTTCTTCGTTCGTTTCATTCTTCACTTCAACTTCTTCTGCCTGTTTTTTTCCCCTCTCTTCTTCTTCTTCTTCTTCTTCTTTTTTTTTTTGTCTTCTCTCTCTCTCTCTCTCTCTCTCTCTCGCTCTCTCACCTTTTTCTCTTCCTTCTTTATTTCTTTTTTTCTTCTTTTCTTTTCCATTTCCCTTCCTTTCTTTCCATCTCTTTTTTCTTTTTCTCCCTCAGCCCTTTCTACCTTACTACCCTTCAAGGCCTCCCCTTACCCTTCCATTTTTAGAGAGAAGTTTTAATGAGTTGCCGCACTGTTTAAAGATTTAAACTTTTTCCTACGTAGAAAAGTCCGAGATACGATGAGCGTTCCGCGAGATATTCGAGAGGTATATTTCGGTAATTAATATTTTTTTTCTTTTCTCTTTTTTTTTTTTTTTTCATTTCTTTCATTCTTTTTATTTTCTCTTTTTTCTCTCCTTTTTTATTTTTCTTCGGGAGTCATCTTTATTTTTTCTTTTTTGTTTTTTCTTTCTTCTTACCTTATTTCTCTCTCTCTCTCTCTCTTTCTCTCTATCTATCTATCTATCTATCTCTATATCTCTCTCTATCTCATTCAATGTCGGGTGTCATCGTAGATAGATTCGAAGAAAAGATTTACTTTTTTTTCTCTCTTTTTTTTCTGTTCTTTTTTTTTTTTCATTTATTTATTTATTTTGAAATAATATAATGGAGGAGGCAAGGAAAAAAAAAAGAATTTGAAATTATTTATCAGTCAGGATTGATAGAAAATATTTATTTTCAATCTCGTTCTATGACCTCGTCAAATTTTTATATTTCATATAATTTCATACACATTTTTATTGTATTTATTATATATATATATATATATATATATATATTTTTTTTTTCTTTTTCATTTTCACTTGACATAATTTTATTCGATACGAATTTATTTTAATATAATTTTATACAGATTTTATATATTTAATTTTGTCCTTTCGTTGTATCTTTTTATTTTTATTTTTATTTTTATTTTTATTTTTTTTTTTTTTTTTTTTTTTTATAGATACGTATTTATATTAATCGATGATTATGAAAATGATCTATATATGTCATTTTAAGATATTACAAAATACATATACATATATATATATATATATATATATATATATATGTATATATGTGTATTATATTTCTCAGTTATTATTTGTAAAATTGTAAAAATCTGAATTTTAAAAAGATTTTTAAATGATTTAAATCTTCAATAATAAAAAGTATTTTAAAACGAAAGAGAAATGATTCGAATAATCATGATTCATAAGACAAGCACGATTAGAATACGATTTTAATATCCCGAATGAATATCCTTTAATTCATATAAAATCAGATAGATTAATTAATTAATTTGTTTGATTAATAATTTCAACGATCAATGATTTCAACGATCAATGAATGAATCTGTTTCAATTAATAAATTTCTAAATATATGATAGTAACTTTAGATAGAATTAGATTCGATTTGATAATTTAATGGTGAATTTGGAAGGAAAGAATTAAAGAGAAAAAGAAAATAAAAGAGAGAGAGAGAGAGAGAGAGAGAGAGAGAGAGAGAGAGAGAGAGAAAGAGAAGGAGAGAGAGGGAGAGAGAGAGAAGGATTTAAAGAAGAAAAAAGGGAGAAAAAAGTAAAAATAAAAAAAAAAAAGAGAAAGAAAGAAAGATAGGAGAATAGGAAGAGTTTCGAAAGAGAGAAAGTTTATCAAACGTATCGATAGTAAGAAGATTCATGGTAAAAGACGAAGTTGCACGTAGACGTTAAGTTTCAAAGAAACGAGCTCGATCGTAAAAGTTGCAAACTTTGAAATCGCTCGGCTTGAACGGGACACGATGGTGAAAATAAGAGCAAGATAGAGAGAGAGATAGAGAGAGAGAGAGAGAGAGAGAGAGGGGAAGAAAGAAAGAGTAAAAGAAGGAGAGAGAGAGAGTGTGTGTGAGAGAATGAATGAGAGAAGGAGAACTATACTACTAAATATGAATCATAAAAGAAGCATAAAGATAATTGTATGCTAATAGGACAGGCGTATGCGGAGCATCGTCCCCAAAAGCAGCAACGTCTTCCGTTATTACCTATACACCCCTTGTATATTACAACGAACAGGAACAAGGAAGAAGCAAGATACATCGAGAGTAGAATACCGATTCGATGATCTTCGGATCTTTTTCTATGCTCGTTCCACCGCCATAGATTTTTTTTTTTCCTACTATCTTGATTTTGATATTTATCAGGTAACATATACGTAATATACGTATGTATTTATGTATGTATTTATGTATGTATGTATATGTTTTACGTTCTAAAAATATCATTGCATTATTAAATTATGTCGATTATATCGATCGAATCTTTGTGATATTTGTATATCTATTTTTTTTCTTTTTCTTTTTTTTTTTTTCTTTTTTTCTTTTGTGCAAAATATAATTACAATGATCGATTTGATAATCAGAAAAGAATTTCGTTGATTGCAATATCGATGCAATTTCATGAATTGCAATATCGACGATTCTAGCTTATTTTTTATATTTACGAAATTTCTCTTTCACATTATCAATGAAGGATATTTAATACATTCGTAAATTGTTTTTGAATCTAATCGACGTAATATCTTTTTTTGTTTTCTTTTTTTTTCTATATCACATTTACCTCGTCGAGAAATAAAGCTATCGTTATTATTATTACCTTTGAGAGTTTTATTGATCGTTGATAAAAGAATGTTACGTTAAGAAATGCAATTTTTATGTGACGTTTAACGACCACCACTATCTCGATGCAATAATTTTATGAATTGCAATGTTGACGGATATTTGAAATTTTCTTGATATTTATTTTTTACTTCACGTTATAAAAAGATATCGACAATTAAATTATTTATATTATTTCAATCTAGTCAATGATAAAAAAATATATATATATATAAATATTATATTATCTATTTTTGTAAATAGGATAATAATTATTACTTTCAAAGAATTTCATTGATCGTTGATAAAAAAAAAAAGGAAAAAAAAGTATGCAACAATAAGAAATACAATTTTGACACAACCATAACTATTGTAATCTTAATGCAATTATTAAGAATAATTCACGACTTGATTGAACGTCGATGGAATATTAAGAAAAGCAATATTGATTATACTTCAATCTAATAAATCGTCGATCTAATACGTCAATCTAATAATAATAAAAAAAAAAAAAAAAAAAAAAAAAATAATAATAATTAAACCCCGACGAATATTTTTAACGAAATAGATTTCTTTTAAATCTAAGATCTAGATTATTGGATTTTTTTTCTTTTTTTAGGGAAAAAAAGAGAAGGAAGAATAAAGGTAATAAAAGTAAAAATAAAATAAAATAAATAAATAAATGAAATGAAATGAAATGAAAACGAAAGTAAAAGAAGATTCGCCGCGTATTTGGGAAGACATAAAAAAAAAAAAAAAAAAAAAAAAAAAAAAAAAACAAAAAGAAAAAAAAGAAAAAAGAGGAGAAGAAAAAAAAACCGAATTGTTCCTTAATAGACGGTATAATGTAAGAATGGCGATCTAAATAGTCCAAAGTAAAACTCGATTCTCGAAAACACGAACCGTACAAGTCGAGATGATTTATTGACATTTTAGTCCTTTTCTGTATATACTTTGCTCGCATATATTTTACAGGATTTACGATACCCTTTCGAATTTACGAGCGAACGCCGTTGCGTGATGCTTTTCCGGTGAAATAAGAAGAGAAATAGAAAGAGAGAGAAACAGAGAGAAACAGAGAGAGAGAGAGAGAGAGAGAGAGAGAGAGAGAGAGAGAGAGAGAGAGAGAGAGAGAGAGAAAGTTGAACCAATAAAGCACAATAACGAGAAAGCACGTAACGACGTATCCTTGCCGTCTCTTCTCTCTCTCTCTCTCTCTCTCTCTCTCTGTCTCTCTCTCTGTCTCTCTCTCTCTCTGTCTCTCTCTCTCTCTGTCTCTCTTTCTCTATGGATACGATCGTAGTACTCCGAATGACCCACCATTGCCATCGACTACGAGTGACCATTAGTTTAATTAATGCGCATCCATTTGGAATGGCACGCGAGCCGCTCGATTTCATGTCTTTTATTTCGCGCCATTTGAATTTTGTTTTGCTTTCTTCGTTTCTTTTTTTCTTCTTCTTCTTTTTCTTTTCTTTCGATAATTTTTTTATATTTTTCTCTTCTTCTTCTTCTTTTTTTTTTTTCCTTTCCTTTTTTTTTTTTTGTTCTGACAAGAAAGGGTTATACGCTCGTACTTGCGACACGCGTTCTATTAGATCCATTGGGCACACCGAGCGCAGTGTTAACTACAAGCACTGAACATTATTCTGTCTTTTTTCTTTTTTTTTCTTTTCTTTTTGGTTTTCCTTTTTCTTTTCTCTCTCTTTTTTTTTCCTTCCTTTTTCTCGTCGTCGTTGATATTTCCTTCATCGTTGTTGTTGTTGTTGTTGTTGTTGTTGTTGTTTTCTCTTTTTTTTTCCTTTTCCTTTTTTTTTCTCCTTCCCTTTTTCTCGTCGTCGTCGTCGTCGTCGTCTTTAATATTTCCTTCATTGTTGTTGTTGTTGTTTTTTTCTCTCTTTTTTTCTTTTTTTTTTTTTTCTTTTACTTCTTTCTTTATCTTTTCGTTTTCGATTTCTCTTTTGTACTTTTTGATACGAGGGTACATTGGGACGCGCGAGATGGGGGGGAGGGAAGAAAAAAAAAGAAAAAATAGGCTGGGGGGTGGGAATAGAGTGGGACATAGGGTGGTTTAATATCAACATTAACTCGAACCAACGATCTTCTTTTGTTTTGGCTTTTAGCTTTGCATTGTTGTCTCTTCTCTTTTTATTTTCCTTTCGGTAACGAGTGTTTTGGACTAACGTAAATAAGACAAAATTGCGGGCACCTGTTTGTGAATGGTAAAGAGGTAGACAGATAGAGAGAGAAAGATAGATAAATAGAAATAGAGATAGAGATAGAGATAGAGATAGATAGATAGGCAGAGAGAGAGAGAGTGAGAGAAAAAAATGAATGAATGAAGAAATTGACGAGTTACGGTTTTAATGGAAGGGTAGTTGAAAAAAAAAACAAATAAAAAATTTATTTGACGACTTCATTCATTATTCGTTATTATTATTATTATTATTATTATTATTATTATTATTATTATTATTTATATTCTTTATTAATTGAGATTTAATATTACATTTCGAGTTAGAATATTTGTTCAGAGTTTCAGCTTATAATCAAGTTTAATTAATATTAAATTTGATTAATTGTAATTAATTGTTATATAGTATGTCATGATTTAAAATTTGTTACTTTAAATATTCGAATATTTATTTTAAATTTCGTAGAATTTTAGAGCTCTATCGTTATTATTTCATATTTATAATATTTTACATTAGCTTTTTTACATTAGCTTTATAATATTTTACATCACTTTTTATTTTTACTATAATAAAAATAATAAAGTTAATTGTGTCAATGATGAAGAGAAAAAATTATCAAAAATTTTATGGACATTGAAAAAATAAAGAAAAAAAAAGAAAAAAAAGAAAAAAGAGAAAAAAAGAGGTAAGAAAAAAAAATAATAATTAATAACGAATAAATGTTGAAACGAAACGTTAATAAAAATCCGTGAAATATATTTGAACGTTCGTAATATTATTATCTTTCAATTAATTAAACAATTAATTAATTGAAAAGATAGAACGATAAATGTAAAGTAATAAATATTATCAATGTTTTTCTTTTTTCTTTTTTTTTTTTTTTTTTTTTTCTTTTCATATCATTATTAACATTTAATTCATATTAGATATTTCATCTTTGATGATTCTCATTTTTAGATCATGATTATATTATGCGGAACAGGACTGAATTATGTGTATTATCTTGAACAGTTTGTCCTTTGCATAGGGTAAGTTTGATTTTAGCGGTCGCGGATGTTATACGGGCGAATAGCTAATAACGAACGTGCTTGGACTACTAATCGACTTGGCGAGAAGATTTTCTAACACTGGCGTATGGGTTAAACGAAAGGAATAAAGGAGAGAGAGAGAGAGAGAGAGAGAGAGAGAGAGAGAGAGAGAGAAAGAAAGAGGGAGAGGGGAGCAAAGAGAGAGAAAGAGAGAGGGAGAGAGAAGAGGAGAGGGTGGTTAGACGGTAGATACTTCCGATGGATGCTGTTAAGGAGTATCTAAAAGCAATCGAGTATCTGCTAAGCTAGTTGAATCTACCCTTCTACAAACATTCAGAAGATAAGGGTCAGTTTGTGTTATCGAATAGAACGCATGTATTCTGATTAGAAATTTTTCCATTAGGATCGTTATATCTAATATATTCCTATGTTCTGTGTTTATTGATATGAAAAATTTTTTAAATCAACGATTAAACATTAATTTTTATTTTCTTTTTTCCTTTTTTTTTTTTTTTTTTTGAAATAATTACATTATTTATTAAATTAATTAATAATACGTAGGTCATAGTTATCGATTAGAAAATTACTTAATTAAACGGACATCACGTTGAAACATTCGTTCGAATTAATTTTAAATTGATTTATTAACGAATTTATCGATAATCGTTATAAAATATCTCACGTATACGATTCTATATCGATAATTTATAGAAAATTTTCCCATTGGAGATGTATTGGATTATGTCGATTATTGATTTTAAATACGTTCAAATAAATAATTAGAATTATTGTTAGAACGTATTATTAATTAAATCTCTATGGTTATGCAAAATTAACGTTAGAGAAAATAACGTATTCGTTCAATTGTGGAAAATACAATCTGACGTTGATTTAGAAATAATTGATTTAGAAACGTTTAGTTTTCTATATACGCTTTCAATTAATTTAATAATTACGATAAATGATTAAAACTGATTATGAATTTATTGACAATTTTACATCGAATTGTAGAATTTTATAGAATGATTGAAATGATCAAATTCACTGATCAATCTTTTATATTTCTATCCTTTTTTCTTTTCTTTTGTTTCTTTCTTTTTCTTTTTTTTTTTTTGTCTAAAGATACAACGTTTGCATTGTTAATAATTACTTAACAATTCGTTTATAAACAATTTTTATGAATAAATTCTTACTACCGATTGAATTCATCCTATCTTGCGAAAAAAAAAAAAAACCAAAAAGAAAAGAAAGAAAAAAAATCAATTCAGATTGCGACTGACACTTATGAAATAACGCAAATTAATCGATAATTAATAAACAAAATTATTTTTCTATTTAACGATTAATTTTAAACATCATTAAAAACCAGATTTATTATTTGGTCATATTTAATAATTAATTAACGATTTGTTATAAACAATGATCATCGTTATCGTCGTCGTCGTCGTCATCATTATCATGATCATGATTACAGATATATTTTTAATCATACTTATTTAAAACAAAAAAGATCCATTTGGTATTCTTCGTGACAACTAAAAGATGATATATAACTATTTTGATCCCTCAAAATGATCATCTATCATGATCTCATGATCATGATCATAATCATTATCATTATAATGATAGTCGAGATTTAACGTAAGATCGATCCAGAAATTCGTCATACGACAGCAAACATCGGGGAACGATGGTTTGTTGGATATTCCAAGAGAAGGAGGAAGTGTAAGTACTGTGTTAGTCTTAGGGGTTATGTCGCAGCTAGCAGAGCTAACTAATAGCCTCTTAGCCTTGGCTTAGGGGATCATGCTCGAGGCAGCCGCACCCTCCTCCTTTGCTTGGTGCTGTTGCTACTGGTGGTGATGGTGATGGTGATGGTGATGCTGGTACTGGTACTGGTTACTGGTTACTGGTGCTGGTGCTGGTGCTGCTCTCAGACTCTCAAGCCAAGCTCCCTAACCCGCCATTGCAATTCCTTAAGCCTTGCGAGGTCTGCAAACAGCCGATCTCCTTCTGTTCCTCGAAGTAAAGGATTAACCTCGACTTCTTTTTTTCTGTAAACACATGTACACACACATCCACACACACACACACACACATATACATATATATATATATATATATATATATGTATATATTCGATTTTATTATTTTTATATTTGCATATATATGTATTCGATTTTAGTATTTTCATATACTTTCTCTCTCTTCTTTTATCTTGTCTCTCTTTTTTTTTTCTTTTTTTCTTTTTTTTTTTTTTTTTTTTTTTTATTATTTTTTTCTTCTATTATTTTAAATAAGATCGTTTCACAACAAATGGAAAGTAGTTACTTCCCGAGTGTGTATATATGAAATGGATTCAACGAAAGGAGAAAGAGAAAAAGATAAAACAAAAAAAAAGAAAAAAAAAAAAAAGAAAGAAATACACCCTCCTCCTCGATATACATACATCTTTCTTCACTCCTTCCCTCCTCCTCCTCTTACCTCCTTTCGTGTTTCCTTTCGTTCCTCTCAATCGGTTTTCTTCTCTACCAATGCTTACTTGTAAGTCTACATACATAGAATAGTAGTAATCTTTGTGTTACATTCCTGAGAAAGCTAAAAGCAAGAGAAAGTAAGAGAGGAGGGAGGGAAAAAGAAAGAGAGAGAGAGAGAGAGAGAGATCAAGAACAAAGAGGAGAACGCCCCTCTCAGTGAACATTCATGGTGTACCTGTGGTACATGGGAGTTGTAGGGGGTGGGCGGGGGAGGAGTATGAGGATGGGGGTTGAGGGATAAGGGTAAAAAAGAAGGAGAAATAGAAGGAAGGGATGAGGAGAAGTAAAGAGGGCCTTTAAGTATAGAAAATTTGTATGTATCGTCGATCGATATATATATGTATACATATATATATATATATATAACACGAAGAAAGGAACATTGACTCCGTACCATTGGGGAATAAACAGGTGATCTACCCTTTTGAAAGCTTAAATAAGAGAATAGACAACAAGAGCTTACATTTCACTTCCTATTCGGATATCGAACTCTTTTTTTCTTTCATTATGTAAATCCTCATCGAGAACCTGTAAATACTTATACAAGCATACATACAAATACATACGTATATATATATATATATATTTATATATATACATATAGATAGCATGCATATGAACGTATACACACAGACATATATACGGTCATACACAATAATAGGTATGAAAAAGTCGTGATTCTTTTTTTCTTTTTTTTTTTCTCCTTTTTTTTTCTTTTCGAGTGTTGGTAGTGGGAGAAGGGTGGATGGAAGGGGATAGAAGTGAAGTGGGAGAAAGAGATGGGTGTTGTCGTAGTCGTTGTCGTCGTCGTTGTTGTTGTTCTTGTTGTTGTTGTTGTTGTTAGAAAGAGAGGAGAACGAAGAAGAAAGAGAAGATAACGAAGAAAAAAAAACAGAGACAGAGAGAAAGAGAGAGAGAGAGAGAGAGGTAGAGGAGGAAAAAAAAGGAAAAAAAAATTTGCGAAAAGCGTATCCCGATTGGGCGTGCCTGAAAGTTAATTTATTTAGTAGCCTAGAAGGAGAGACAAGTTCCTCTCTGTGGCGGGAGAACGGTTGGTGCCATTGTATCGGCAGGTTTTCACCACTTTGAAATATCACTCCCCCCACCCCCCCGCCCCTCCTAACCCCACTCAACCCACCCTTGTGCCCGGGCCCTGTTCTACCCTCTACTCTTTACCGTCACACCCCTTCATGGCCCGTCCCACTCACCCTCTTCTCAAGCCTTCTATCCTCTACCATTATACATATACATACTGCCACTATCACCATTACTACCAGCTACTAATACCACTATTCCTGTTGTTGTATTGTTACTAATACTAATACTATTGCTACTACTATCGCTACTACTATAACCCTTCTCATCTCCCCCTCACCTCTTTGCCACTCAGCATTAGACTCTAGTCCCGTGGGTAGGAATTAATTTCACGGGGGAAACAACCGAACCGTGCATGTATGTATGTATGTATGTATGTATGTATGTATGTATGTATGTATGTATATATATGTATGGGTTTGCGTACGTATATGCAAGCAACGGCAGAAGGGCGGTACGTACGTGCCTCGATTATAAATGGTCGCATTGAAACTTTTCGCTGGGCGAAATTGACGTATAAATACCTCGAAACTCTCTCTCTCTCTCTCTTTCTCTCTCTCTCTCTCTCTCTCTCTCTCTCTCTCTCTCTCTTTCGGCACAATTCAAATTCGTTCTCCTTTCTCGATTCATTTCGATATTTCCTTTTTTTATTTCTTCATTTAAGGGTTATTTTTTCACTCTCTATATTTTTTTTTATATATCTTTTCTTTTTTTTTTTACTCTTTCCTCTATCCCTCCTTGGATTATTTTAACATATAAATAAATAAATAAATATATATATATATATATATATATATATATCAGTGAAGTTAATATTGAGGATGGATGTTAATTTATTTAATTTTCGTCGTTTTTAATTTATTTATTAATCTGATATATTATTATTCGATATTTTTCATCTTTCGTATTTGGAGAAAAATCACATATATTATGTGAAATAAATAATCCCTTTATACGCATATTTTCTATTAAATTTTCGAAAAAGATTTATCGTAATATTATTATATTAATACGATATTATACCAATATATATGTATTAATTCTATCATAATATTATATATACGATAGCATAATTTATAAGAATATACAAATTAAATATTAACATACTAGGAATACGATTATATATCAAGCTAATAGGTATCATTTAGAAAATTATTAAATATCTCGATTGACATTCAATTTTTCTCGATGAAATGATATAAGAATTAAGAGAAAGAAAAAAAAAAGAATAATAATAATAATAATAATAATAACAATAATAAAAAAATAAAAAACATAAAAGAATGCATATACGTATATACGTATTCGTGCATACGAACAATTTTTTTACATCGCGTTATAGGAGCTGACACAGAAAGAGAGAGAGAGAGAGAGAGAGAGAGAGAGAGAGAGAGAGAGAGAGAGAGAGAGAGCAAAACAAAACAAAACAAAACAAAACAAAAAGAGAGAAAAATAGAATAATGAGAAATAAGAAGTGAAAAACTTGATTGATCTTTCGCAAAAAATGAAAAAGAAGTATCACGCGAGATTTGACACGATTGAGAGTAAAATATAAAAAGTATAAAAAGGGAAGAAAAAAAGGAGGAATAAAAAAAAAAAAAAACAAATTGTTCGCTGACCGAAAAGCGCAAGGGCTTTTTCTTTCTTTCTTTCTTTCTTCTTCTTCTTCTTCTTCTTCTTCTTCTTCATTTTTTTTCTTCTTCTCTTTTTTCCTTTTTTTATTAACTCGATAATTCACACCCGTAGGATTCGCATTAACGACTTTTATCGAACCTCGTCGTACCTTTCACAGGGGCTCTCTTTTATAGCCTTTGGTCAACGACAAGGACCACATAGATGCGGGCTAACGTTACTCGTTAAGTTTCTATCCGAACTTGTTCTTCCTTCACGTAGTAACTACGTACATACATATATACAAACATACATACATACATAGGAATCATTTTATCATGGAGTTAAGCGGTTCATCAAGAGAGAATTTTTACGAGCATTTTCTCAAGTCCGATCGTTGATACTTCGGGACGTTTTACAACCGATTACATCTATTACGATCATTCTTTGTGATATAGTCAATGTAAAAGTTTTCAAGAATTAATCCACAGAGTCGAACCAAAAGTTTTCACTCTTATAGTTTTATGATGATATCTAAAAAGAACGAGAACGAAAGAGAAAAAGAGAGAGAGAGAGAGAGAGAGAGAGAGAAAGAAAGAAAAAAAAATTGTCACACGAAATGAAAGTCTAAAAAAGAATTGATTTTTAATTAATCATTTGGAAACTTTTGATCAACCCTATATATATATATATATATATATATATGCTAGTTCATATTAGTATCAAGCTTGTTGATATTGTTATCAATTATAATAACGACGTTGATTAATTAAACATTGTCTCGATTGTCTTCTTTTTTTTTTGTCTTTTTTTTCTTTTTTCTTTTTTATAATTTTACTAATTATCTAATATATCATACATGTTCATTGATTGTATTAGATAATTCGTAGATCGTAAAATAATGAATCCACTCGAAATGTAATTATTTTAAATCGTAAATTGGAGTAATACCTTGAAGAAACGTAATACGAGGAATTAATTACGAACGTACGAATAAATAAAACGTTGAATAATTGATAATTTTACGATGGATATAACAATTGCATCTGTTACGATTATTTTTGTAATTACGTTGGACGTAAAAGCAAAAAGAAAAAGAAAAAAAAATAAGCAAAAAAAAAAAAAGAGAGAGAGAGAGAGAGAGAGAAAAAAAAAAGAAATAGAAGAAAGTAATCTAACTCGTTTGTCAGATATTACTTTTTCCTTTCTTTTTAATTTTTTTCCCCCGTTCCTTTTTCATTTTCATTCGAAAGATAATAACGAATTTGAAGTATAGAAGGAGAGAGAAAAAAAAAAAAAAGAAAAATACGGAAAAATCCATGGATTTATTAAAAAAAAATATTATCGGACAACGGTACTTCGTTAAACTATAATTAATAATAATAGTGGGACAAAAAAAAAAAAAAAAGAAAAATAATTATCTTCTTTCTTGCCGATTTCTCTTCGATCATCTCAATGTCATATTTATCAATTATTTGAATACTTTTGTAAAAATATTTTTCTTTTCTTCGATCCGATCCCTTCCCCCCTACCTCCCTCCCACTTTTCCATCCACCCACCCTTCCATCCTCCCACCCTCGCTCCCTCAGTCATTGGAAATTATCGTATAATACGGATTTGAAGTATTGAAAAAAGAAAGAAAGAAAGAAAGAAAGAAAGAAAGAAAAAAAAAGGAGAAAAGGAAAAAAAAAGGAGAAGAAAAAGAAGAAGAAGAAGAAGAGGAAGGTAAGATAGAAGATAAATACTACGGGACGAGTTATCGAAGTATTGTCGAATAAAAATTCTCGAGGATCGTCAAATATCGTTTTTAGAAAGATGATCGAGAACTATCTTCACAGTAACGTTCCGAAGAGTTAGGTAGCTTTGAAAGTTTAGCAATATTGGTCTATTCGGGTTCATCCTCGGATTATTGGCCCGTTGTCCTGTAAACCGCCCTCGAGCGGATTCGGTCACCAACTAGATCCGCGGTGATCCGCGCTTCGTATTCAACAACAGTCCAGCCCCAACATGATATCGCTCGTCTCTTGTCTCTCTCTCTCTCTCTCTCTCTCTCTCTCTGTCTCTGTCTCTATCTCTCTGTCTCTTTGTCTCTCTCTCTCTCTCACTCTCTCTGTCTCTCTGTCTTTCTGTCCCTGTCTGTCTATCTCTCTCTCTCTCTCTCTCTCTCTCTCTCTCTCTCTCTCTCTCTCTCTCTCTCTCTTGTCATACTGTGAAATACATACTCGATATCGTAACTCGTTGTTTGAACAATATTACCATAATCAGATAAGTACATCTATATATATATATATATGTGTATGTGTGTCTATTTCAAAAATATATATATCATTATATCTTCTATGAGAGAAATATATAGATAGATAGAGAGAGAGGGAGAGAGAGGAGGCAGGAAAGAGAGAGAAAAGAGAAGCAATTCGATTTATTTTCTTGAGATATAAAAATATATATATATATATATATATATATCATAACATCATGGTTATTTTGAACAAATAAAACTAGAAAAATAAAAATGATATTACGACTTATTGTATCATCATTTATATCTACTAGTAGATATAATATTATTACTATACTAATAGTAAGTATAAGTATGACATATACTTATGGTAATACTTTAATTAAATATAATATTTACATTGTAGAATTTATTAATATATATATATATATATATATATATATATATATATATATATGCATATATGTAATTATATAGAAAATTTTATTTTATTAATTTTATTAGACTTATCTAATGACGTATTTATCACATTTTACACACGCATATTCTTCTACATATATATATATATATATATAAATATTTGTATGTATATTTGATTCTTCGCGATAAGTTGGCACACGAACATTTTCTATGTCATACCAAAACGTTACACGTAACATTAGTGAAACGTTGGCGTCCCGCCTGAAGTACCAACTCCAGTTTGAAATATTAGTACCGTAACGTGTGTTCCTTCCGTCGTCTACGTCGTTTACGTCGCGTTTCAACGACGTTTCAAAATTTTCCTCTAAATTTTCCTCCCAAATTATGTATATATATATATATATATATATACATACATATCGCGAATATACATCCAAACATATTCATCCACCTATACACAGACACATACATGCACATACGCACATATACACGTGTACATACAAGTTTGCGGTACGCATTGCCTTTTCCGAAAATCGTTTTAGAATATATATATATATATATATATATATATATATATATATATATATATGTATTAGATACGTGACGTCGGACACTCGTTTTACGTGTAGACATCGAAACCAAACGGCGACATCGGTTCGAATTCAACAAACTTTTATTTCGTATATCGCGTGTAAATGTCTTTTCTAGAGAAATGGGAGTTGAAACGGGGGTTGAAACGGGTGGTTGGAATGGGAGATAGGGAATGAGAGGAAAATAAAAAGAAGGAAAAAAGATGGAGAAAGAGAGAGAGAGAGAGAGAGAGAGAGGGAGAGAATACGGTGACGTGTAATTGCATACATACATATATACATATTATATATACACATGCATACATATATTCATACATAAATATATATATATATATATATATATAATGGAACGTTAAACGAGGAAATATTCTTGATCGTAGTCATAAAGGGATTTCACGAAGGGACATTACTAAAGGTCACATTTTCTCTCATCATTTCGTAATAACATCATTTTATCAAATTATTGATTATCCGACGTTCATATCTATCAACTTACTTCTTTTCGTTCTTTCATTCGAATGCTTTTTTTCTTTTCTTTCTTTCATTTTGTTTTTCTTTTCTTTTCTTTTCTTTTCTTTTCTTTTCGTTTCTTTTCTTTCGACGTCGTACGTCGAAGAAACGCGAACAAGAAATATCCTTGATTTGTCGCAAAAGTAAAGGGATTCTCTCTCACGTAGGGACCTTTAAAGAAAAGGGTAGAATTTTTAGTTTTCTTCTTTTTTACTTATCATTTCGATTGACTTCGTAGTCCCTTTGATCGAATTAATTTGTCTATTCTATCGTCATATCTAACGATTTACATTCTCTTTGACTTTTTTCTTTTACTTTTTCTTCTTCTTTCTTTTTTTTTCTTTTTTTTCTTTTTTTCTTTTTTCTCTTTTTTCCTCTCTTTTCTCTTCTCTTCTTTCGGGGGAAATAAACTCGGAATGCGAGCGGAAAACGTGAACGTCGAGACACGAAACCGAAAACGGGAAACGATTCTGAACATTCTACGTGACGTTCGGAAACGTTGACACTCTGTTAACGGATAGCTCGATAAACTTTGAGTCGGTCTTCTCTCTCATCGACATACGCTCTATCAATCTCTCTCTCTCTCTCTCTCTCTCTCTCTCTCTCTCTCTCTCTTTCTCTGTTTCTGTCTTCGAATACTCGATCGAGACGATAAACTGCAGTACAGTGTATACTATCTCTTAGAAATAGACTGCGTGCTATGCTTCTAGGTTTTACTAATACGAAATATCGAAAGATTTCTATTTATTATCGAAAATTATACCATAAATTAATTCTTACGACAAAAGAATTTTATCTAGTATCATTTTTGTTTCTTTCATTTCATTTCTTTTCTTCCTTCTTTTTTCTTTTTTTTTTTCGTTACAAGCTTCACATCTCGCGTTCTATAGAAGTTCTATAAGATATTATTATTTTATTATTGATAGTATAATGCCGATAATTCGTTCATTTAAATATCAATTGTAATTATATCGAAAATATTTAATTGTAATTATTTTTTCTTTTTTTTTTTTTTTCCTTCCTCTTCTCCTACACAGAATGCATAGCTTAAATACATTTATGTTTTTTTTTTTTTATTTTGTTTCAAATTAATACACGATTAAATTTTCAAGACTCTTTTTTTAAAGGTATATCATTATCTATGATTAAGTGATCGATGGTAAAGATTATTTTTTATTTATTTATTCATTTTTTTATTCTTTCTTTTTTTTTCATAAAATAAAAGGAAATAATTATTATTTCGAATAATAAACGTAGAAACAGCGCCGAAACATTGCATTTTCATTAATTGTCGTATTAGACGAAGAAGAAGAAGAAGAAGAAGAAGAAAAAAAAAAAAGAAAGAAGAAAAAACAAAAGTTGAAAACGATTATAATATCTTCAAGATAATAAATAATTTCTACAATTTCATTTATTTCCAAACGAAGTTAAAAAAAGAAAAAAAGAAAACAAATAAAATAAAAGGGAATATTATACGTCATACATGGTGTGTCTTTGTGAAGGGATATACATATATTATATATATATATATATTATATATATAATATATATATATATATATATATATTATGTATATATATATATATATATATATATATATATATGCGTATGATTGTAATCACAGAGATAGTAATAAAGCGTAAAAATTATTTGGCTAGTTATTAGAAACATCAGAGAGACGTTAGTTGCACTTAGTCGAAGTAACTCGGCTATTAATTCTCTTTATTGTAAATCAGAAAAAAAGAGCTGGCTAACGCTTGAGCCATTCTGGGGAAAAAAAAAAAAAAGAAAAAAAAGGAAGCAACGTCGTGTCGTTACTTTTTATCATCCTTAAAACTAGCACGGAAGACTATCAAAACCGTAACAACTATCGTAAAGCGTTAGCCTCGAACCATAGAAGAGGATTACTATGTACTGTAATTACCTGCTTTAATCGGGGAAGATGATCGGCGTAATGTTTTATTTTTTTCTTTTTTATTTTTTTAAAATGCCTCTCTATGAAGAGTCTCCATTTTCTATTTCTTTTTTCTTCCTTCTTTTCTTTTCTCTCTTTCTTTATGAATTTTAAAACCATTGTCGTAACATATGGTCTAATAAGTTTTAAAATAATACAAATGTAATGATTTATTTAAAAGATTTTTTTTTCCTTCT
>NC_140830.1:2087500-2090000 GCF_050613455.1 Vespa mandarinia
GGTAAACAAAATAGCAATCAGAGGGAGTCCTCATTTATTTGTTTATTCATAGTCGCAATTTCCCATTATATAAATCATTTATTTAATATATATATATATATATATATATATATATATATTTCTTTATTTACATTTAGTTCATCATCGATATGACATCTTTTTTTCATGAGAGCATCTTTAAAAATTAAATAGATTTTTTTACATACTAACATAATTTTTAACATATCAATATAATTTATCGTACTGTGTCATATTATTTTTACAATAAAAAATTTATTGTCTTATTCAATACGTGTATTTTTATTATATTGTATAATTTTATTCTGTTCATTTGTAGTTTATTAGTTCTTATTTACAATTTACAATTCTAAACATCGAAAGATAATTTTATTATTCTTTATTTATTATTATGTGTATATATATATATATATATATATATATATATATGTATATACTTCCTATGTGATAATAAGTCCATTGTAAATATCGATCTGTTTAACATATCTCTCTCCTTCTCTCTCTCTCTCTCTTTCTCTCTCTCTCTCTCTCTCTCTCTTACTCAATTGGTAAGCAATACCTGTATTAATTAATTACACATCAAACAGTTTGAAATCAACATTCTGATTAGTGAAACGTTCGATTGAGTACTTTCGTTGAAATGAACATGCGATTGGGTATACCGATTTTCATTAAAAAAAAAAATTTAAATAGATTATCAACACGTTTCAAGAGAAAGAGATAGAGATAGATAGATAGATAGATAGAGAGAGAGAGAGAGAGAGAGAGAGAGAGAGAGAGAGAGAGAGAGAGAGAAAGAGAGAGAGAAAATAAAATTTAATAACAATAATCATTAAATAGTAAATATTGTTAGATTTATTTTCTTTTTCCCATTGAAAAAGATTTTTCATTTTCGAATTTACAATATAGATTTATATTATCGTTCGTTGATTTCAATGGGAATCATATTTTTTTCTTCCTTTTTTTTTTCTTTTTTTTCTTTCTTTCTTTTTTAAAAGAAATCAAATATTCGGTATTACTATTATTACATTGGTCATTAGAATTTATTAGAATTTATTATCCTTCTTTATACGTCGTATGAAAGGTGAACATTTATAAAGGGAATGAAAACGCGTACGATCAATGCTTTATTTCGCAATTACAATACGACGATGACGTGTAATTGTTTTATTTGTAAATCAATTTATCGTAATGTTTGTTATCATATTGGATGGATTTAAAAATTTCATAAAAGATTTTAACGATCGATTGATATTCTATTGATGATCCTTTTTGGTATTGTTATTGATGCCGTAATTTTTACGTATCGGAACTTGTAATTTAGTAATTTGAATAGAGATAAAAAAAAAGAAAAAAAAAAGAAAAAGGAAGAAAAAGAAGAAAGAGAAGATAATTAATATCAATTGGGATAAAAGTTAATTAAAATTGTCGAAGTGTTTTTGTAAGGTTTAAAAATTTTTTTTGATTCATCGTTATAAAAAGGTATCGTACTATTGTTATATATGAAAATCAAATTAGAGAAAATGATGATTTATAGGGCAACAAATTTTCGATCGTTTCGATTTCTCTTGGTAATTAAATACGACATTGTACTTAATTAGTTCAACGACCTCCACGAGTCGATTCTCTTCTCGTCTCCATGAATGATATTATAGTAGTACCCTTATCTCGATTGCTTCTAAAACTGCTGACGAGTTCTAATTCCCATGATACGTCTTTTTTTTTTTTTCTCTCTCTCTCTCTTTGCTTGCATTTATCGTTAATTAAAATGTTAATTCGAGTGACACGACAAAGGAGATCTTTTATCGAACAGTTTTAGTTTTTGTTTGGGCTTTTCTTTTTTTTTTTTATTTTTTTATTTTTTTTTTTTTTTTTGTTTCTTTTTTCCTCTTCTCCTTTTTTTTTCGCGAATTATTTCTTATTTTCTCCAAAGAGGGAGAGAGAGAGAGATAGAAAGAGAGAGGGAAGGGTTGGGGGGTGGAGGGACAGAAAAAAAAATATTTGTACAATATAAAGAATATATATATATATATATATATATATATATATATATATATATATTAAATGTGGTTTCTAAATTTGAATAATTTTTCTTTTTATGAAATTTTTTCTGTTCTCTTTTTCTAATTTTTTTAATTTTTTCCTATTCTCTTCCTCCATCGTAATTTTTTTTTTTTTCTATGATCAACGATGTAATCAGACATGCAAATTTATTAACGCCGCAAATCGATTAATCGGTAAAGAGCTTCTTTTTCCTTTTTTCTTTCTTTTTTTTTTTTCTTCTTCTTTCTCTTTCTTTTACCAGCTACCACGCGCATATTAAATGAAGTTAAGTACTAGGGAATATGTTGATCGGTGATCGCAGCTGCAATATTTTTTCGCTGAATGTGCACGTTTCCGTAATTGAAAAAGGAGAGAGAGAGAGAGAGAGAGAAAGAGTTAATTAAAGGAGGGAGTTAATATTCGTACGTGACTTATTGAT
>NC_140830.1:2095000-2110000 GCF_050613455.1 Vespa mandarinia
AAAAAATAAATAAAAAGAAAAAGAAAAAAAACAAAAAAGGAAAAAGAAAGAAAAAAAGTAATCGATCATAACGTAATACCGACCGTGAAAATAATTATCTTGAGATGAAATCATTACATACGAACGATTTTTTTCCTTTAATTTATTATTTCTTTTTTCTTTCTCTTTTCTTTTTTTTTCTCCCCTATATCATTTAAAGTAAATTGGAAATACTTCAGGAATTTTATGATAACGCCAAATCAATGTCTGTATAAATATATTTCTTTTTTTTTTTTTTTTTTTTTTTTATATATTTAATTCATTATTATTTTTGTTCTATTTCATTTGAAGTAAATTAGAGATACTTCAGGAATTTAATGATAGCTGAATCACCCTGTGTATATATATATATATATATATATATATATATATATATATATTTTCAGATGAATGCAAATAATCGTTCATTTGTACGATAATATTGAAGTAGTCTAAAGATATCGTTCTCTTCTATTGTGATTTGCATTCTACTACTAACAAATATTAATTACTGTACCGCTGCAATACGTTACTAATACAAAAACAGAAAATAACCTGTATGAGATTTTAACAGAAGTAAAGGATGTCGTTTGAGGGAGATAGAAAGTAAACTATAATCAATAACTTTTTGCGTTCGTATTTGAGATATCAATTGTAATATCGTTACATCCGAGAAAACACTTAATAAAGGACGAACTTTACTTTCTCCTGTTGATAGCTGTCGAATTTTTTTTCTTATCTTTCTTTTGATTCTTTCTTTCTTTTTTTTCATTTCTTTTTTTTTTTTTTTTTTCTTTTTCGGTTATCTTCGTTATACGCCAGTTATGTCACATACATAGTTATATGCACTCGTATCTCTCTCTCTCTCTTTCTCTTTTTTATTTTTGAGAAAAAGAATAAACTGATCGCCAGTAGAATTGGTTAGTTCTCTACTATTTCGCGTTTTATACTCTCATATTACTACTTTTACTACTACTACTATTATTACTACTGTAACTATTACTATTACTACAACTACAATTACTACTACTACTATTACTACTACTACTACTACCACTACTACTACTACTACCACTACTACTACTACTACCACTACTACTACTACAGCCGTTGGTACTTTTTCTTTTTTCCTTTCCTTTTTCTTTTCCCCTTTTTTGTTTTCTGTTTTTCTTTTTCTTTCTTTTTTTCTTTTTTCCTTTCCTTTTTCTTCTCCCCTTTTTTGCTTTCCGTTTTTCTTTTCTTTCTTTTTTTCTTTTTTCTTTTTTTTTTTTTGCATCTCGCCGAGTTCGACGCGAAAAACTTTTTAATCTTTTCGCGTGAGAATCGAAAGCTTCGCTATGTCGTCCTGCTGAGCATCCATGTTCGTAAAGCTTTCGCCTTCAAAACGGATGAGGATTAACGGTATTGTGCCGACATTTATTCTCTCTCTTTCTCCCTCCCTCCCTCCCTCTCTTTCTCTCTCTCTCTCTCTCTCTCTCTCTCTCTGTCTCTCTCTCTGTCTCTCTCTATCATTCTCAATCTCTCAATCTCTCAGTTTCTCTCAGTCTCCCCTCATTCTTTCCCTTTTCTTTATCTAAAGATCATAGTAATAGTAATAGTAATACACAGTAGTAGTAATAGTAGTAGTAGTAGTAGTAGTAGATAGTAATAGTAGATACTCGTGAACGAAATCAAGCGGAAGAACAATGGTGGACGATTACGTTGGCGGAAATGGCCGAGCGAAAGGAGAAGCGTTTTGATTTCGCGTACCGTTCTCTTTACCAGCCCCCACCCCATCCCTCTTTACCACTTCAGTTCCCCCTTCTTCTTCTTCTTCTTCTTCTTCTTCTTCTTCTTCCTCCTCCTTTTGATCTCCTCATCCTTTTCGCATCGAAGAAGAAGAAAGGCGCGTTTCTTGTGGGAGACAGCAGAAGTAGCAGCAGTAGCAGCAGCAGCAGTAACAGCAGCAGCAGCAGCAGCAACAGCAGCCGGTGTCGTTCCCGTTTCAACCACGATCCGATCGTCGAAAACGTATTGAAAAGTGATTCCAGCAAAAATCTCTCGTAAGCCGCTTATCACGTTCCGATAATGGCTCTTCTCTAACCCAACTCTTTCTATCCCTGTCTCTCTGTCTCTCCCTTTCTTTCTTTCTCTGTACCTCTATCTGTCTATCTGTCACTCCGTCTCTTTCTCTTTCTCTCTTTCTCTCTCTCTCTCTCTCTCTCTCTCTCTCTCTCTCTCTCTCTCTCTATTTCTCTTTCTTTTTCTCTCTTATTCGGTTTTATTCCGAGAAAAGAGATACACTACTGATTTTCCTTCTCTCTCTTTTTTCTTATTTTTTTTATTTTTTATTATTTTTTTTTCCTTTTTTTTTTTCAATTTGGACAAATCTTCATATTTTCTTTTTCAAATTTTTTGATATCTCGCCGCGAAGATGTATGAGTTTATATATGTATATATATATATATATTTTTTTTTTTCTATGTATGTATTTGTGTATGTATGTATATGTATGTATGTATGCTCATAATATATATAGAATTCTTTTTGGAAAGAGATTTCTTAAAAGTGGGATAGACAGAGAGATAGACAGACAGATAGACAGATAGACAGACTGACAGAGAGAGAGAGAGAGAGAGAGAGAGAGAGAGAGAAAGAGAGAGAGAGAGAGAGAGAGAGAATGACAGAATTTGTATTTAATTTAAAATTATATTTTTCATTTGATACATTCAATTTGTACTTTAATTAGAATTTTTGTTTATAAATATAATTCTGTTATTTTAAATGATATTACATTGGTCGTAATGCGTTATTAATAAATTAAAAAAAAAATAAAAAAGAAAAAAAAATAAAGATCGATTATCGAACTTCTTTTTTTTCTTTTTTCTTTTTTTTTTTTTTTTTTACTTACAAATCTTATTAAATTTTAGGATAAGAGAAAAGAAAAGAAAAGAAAAGAAAAGGAAAGGAAAGAAAAGGAAAAAGTAAAGAAGAAAAATAATAATCTCTACCTGCTATCGTAATTTATTTTTCCTTTTCTACCCCCTCCCCTCAACAAGACTAATAAATTTTTCCAATACGAGCGGAACAACGACAATAACAAAAAAAGAAAAGAAAAAAAAAGAAAATAGAAAAGAAAAAGGAAATAAAAAAAGAGGGAAAGAGAAAAAAGAAGGAGAATGCAAACGAACCCTCTTACGAACGATCCAATATAAAAGAAAATCTAATTTATCTATCTATCTATCTATCTATCTATCCATCTAACTAACGACACGATAGATAAATGATCGATGGATAAGAAAAGTTAGAAAAGTAGATTTTGATGCGAGGCGAATGAACAAAAAAGGGGGGAGTGGGGCTTTTGAGAAAACGCCCTTTAATTTTCTCTTCCTGAATCATTCAGTACATTCTTTCGTTGTCGGACCTCATCTTTTAACCACAGTTAGTCTACATTCTATTTCCTTCGATTCGTAGATAAAACCGTGAGAGAGAGAGAGAGAGAGAAAGAGAGAGAGAGAGAGAGAGACAGAGAGAGATAGAGATAGAAATAGATAGAGTGAGGAACAGAAAGAGATAGATAGAGTGAGAAATAGAGAGAGAGAGAGATAGAGATAGATAGATAGATAGATAGATAGATAGATAGTGAGATAGATAGAGAGAGAGAGAGAGAGAGAAGGTAAAAGAGAGGTAGCCTCATTACATGGGGTAATATATGTATATCCGTCAACCGTTTAAATATTCACGAGGTTTCCGGTGTCAGGAAGATTCGTGAGGAAGATACGAAGGTATTTTCTTCCATTTCGTTCTACACCAGCTTCTTTTCTTATACCCTCCCGACTCCTCCCTCCTCGTTTCCTTCCCTAGCCCGTCTCTTCATCCCCGTTCTCCAAAGCTTCTCTCTCTCTCTCTCTCTCTCTTTCTCTCTCTTTCCCTTTCTCTATCTTCCTTTCTTTCGTCTTGTCTATCCTTGTACGTTCAAAGACCATTCTCTTTTCCCTGGTTTCCTTTCTTGTCTCTTTTGAAAGTGATTGTGTGCGTGTATATGTTTCTCTGTGCGTGTAAGAGAGAAAGAAAGAGAGCGAAAGAGAGAGAGAGAGAGAGAGAGAGAGTGAGAGTGAGAGTGAGAGTGAGAGTGAAATAGAGATAGAGATAGAGATAGAAAGACGAGTGGTACTTCCTTTTGTAAGGGCAGTTTCGAGCTACTACCCCTCACCGACCAATCCGGAAACAAAAGATTTGGCACCTTTATCTTTTACGAGGGACGTTGCTATGGTTCTGCTGCTGCTGCTGCTGCTGCTGATGCTGCTGCTGCTTCTACTTCTGCTGCTGCTGCTTTGGATTCGTTATAACGGGTGCCACCGGAGTAAACGATTGTTAAACCGTGTGTACAAGAGAGAGAATAAGAGAGATGAGGAGACAGAAAGAGAGAGAGGAAGAGAATGAGAGAATGAGAGAAGGGAAGAGGAAAAGAGAGAAAGATCAAGGGAAGGAGGGAGGGAGTGGGAATCGTTTCGTGTTCCAAAATGGCTATTTCGTCGTGCCATTTGCTTCGTGGAATTTCTATTGACGAACAGACGCTCGCGTCTCTGGCATCTTTTCAATCTCTTTCGAGAAGTAAATGGGAGAAACCACCGTCGCGCGCCTTGTTCAAATTTTTTTTCTTTCTTTTTCTTCTTCTTCTTCTTCTTCTTCCTCTTCCTCTTTCTATTTTCTATTTTCTTTTTCTTTTTTTTTTCTTCTCCTTCTTTTCTTTCCTTCCCTTTTCTCTCTCTCTCTCTCTCTCTCTCTCTACCTCTCTTTCTATATATATATAAATGGATTAAAAATTTTAGATTTAAAATTAAATTTGATTTAAGATTTATTTAATATAATGTTAGAATTAATATATATATATATATATATGTATGGATATATATTAGAAAATAAATAAGTAAATATATACATACATTTATATATATATATATATTTATTTATTTATTTATTTATTTATTTGTTTGTATTTTCACAATGACACGCGATCGTAATAACGCGAATGTATTTTTACGAGCATATAGATATATTACGTTTGTGTGCGTGCGTATCTGTGCGCGCACGTGTGTGAATAATAACATTTCACTTCTTTTTTTTTCTATTTTCTTTTTTTCTATTTTTTTTTCTTCTTTCACATGAAAGTTAAAAAATCGATTTTGTTGTTTCGATGACACTAGTATCTCGTGTCGTGTTTTTCTCTATCTCTCTCTCTCTCTCTCCCTCCCTCCCTCTTCTGTGCCCCTATTCTTTCTTTTTTTTTTTTTTTTTTTTTCCTTTTTTTTTTTCTAACACCCGCTCGACGATATGAAGCATCCAGGAGAAAGAAAAAAAAAGAAGGGGGAACGAAAATTTCCCTCGATGAATCGTCAGAGCGGAGCGTGGGATGAGGGGGAGGGTTGGAGGGTGGGATGGAGGATGGGGTGGGGGAGGTGGGTTTGAATAGTAATGCAATCTCGTAGTATGCTTCCATAATTATATAAAAACATTGTTCGCCGTTTCTGTTGCCTCTCGCTTCGTCGGTAGAAAAACGCAATTCGTTCTTTATTTCGTTTCGTTCGATCCATCGATATCGTACCCATCGTATCACGACGCGAGAAGAGATGAACAGAAAGAGAGAGAGAGAGAGAGAGAGAGAGAGAGAGATAGACAGACAGATAGATAGACAGGTAGAAAGAGAGAAAGAGAGATATAGATAAAAGGGGAGAGAATTTTTTTCCTGTCACTTTGATAGGAAAAACGGCGATGGTGACGTTTTCAAAATCGACGATCGACGTTGACAAGAGTTATTCGCGTTTTTTTTTTCTTTTTTTTCTTTCTTTCCTTCTCTCTTCCTTTCTTTCCTTTTTTTTCTTTTTTTTTTTTTTTTTTTTTTTTCGATGATTTGTTATTATCTATTGGAGACAACGTGAATATCCTCCTATCGTTTGAAATTACTTGAATCTTTTGATAGGATTTTTATGATCGCTTTCCCTTTTTTTTTTCTTTTTTTTTTTTTTTTACCCCACCTCTCTCTCTCTCTCTCTCTCTCTTTTTTCATTTCTTTTTTTTCTCCCGTTACATATTTTAAAAAAAAGATTGAACTTTCATCGATTGACGTGTTATGTGTTCTTATATATATATATATATATATATATATATATATATATATATATATATATATAAAACGTTTATGTTATCACGAAATTATATATATCTGTTCGTATATATGTAATTGTTTTTCTTTCTTTCTTTCTTTCTTTCTTTCTTTCTTTTTTTTTTTTTTTTTTTTTAATTTCACACTAGAACTCGTTTCGTTATCTATTTATCTCAATGTTCGTTCGTATTATTTCAAAAGTTTATTTTAGCTAATTATAAGTTATGTTTGGCGTAATATAATTATAATATATATATATATATATATATATATATATATATAAGCGTGATATAACATAATTATGCTATAACTGTGTTGGTTAATTATACAGTATGGTTATACGTATATTGTTATAATTATATATAGTATAATTATTCTAATATCCTATAAGTTAATATTGGATATTTGGTTATAGTATACTAGTTCATATTACGTTATATAATATTTTGGTTAGACGTAACAATAAACATGTACAAATATATAATATATTGATACACACATACACACATACACACACACACACACATGCGTTTCAGATCACATAATTCTTTATTATAAACGCAATTTGATCTGTAGTATTAAATCACATTTAATATCCTTATCATATCTTTTCAATTTATATAATATCATCGATAAATAATAAAATGAACGATAATTAATTTTTTTACTAATAACAATTTATATTAATATTATTAAACAGCATTAAATCTTAATTAATTAATTTGAAATAATTTCAAATAACTTTTTCATTATAAATATATATCATATATCATTGAGATCGATTTAATTGTATTAAACATTTAATCGTACGGTATGTCTTACGAAAGATTAAGGAAAAAAAAAAAAAAGAAAAAAGGAGAAGGAAAAATAAAAAATAAGAAAAAAAGAACGAACAGACAAAGTATAAAAAAAAAAAAAAAAGAAAGGAGAAAAAGGGAAAGAGAAAAATTTAGAAAAAGTGAAGTACGTAATTGTAGATATAAAAAATAAAAAAGATATAAATATAAAAAAGAAACAAAAAAAAGGGAAAGAGAAAAATTTTAGAAAAAGTAAAGTACGTAATTGTAGATATATCAATTAGATCAAAGTGTTAGCTGTTTATCTTTGCGTTAAAAACTCTTTCTCTCTCTCTCTCTCTCTCTCTCTCTCTCCCCCTCCCACTCGCTCTTTCTCTCTCGTCTCGTGTTCAAAGTTTCGCTGTTGGTTTTTATTTTTCTTTCTTGTTGAGTCAACCACGTTTGTAATACGATCCTTAACAAAAAGCTGTCCGAGGAAGTTGTTCGAAGTAGAAGAGCGACAAGAAAACGGAACGAGATGGCCGTCAGGAAGAAAACGCCTGTTATGTTTCAGCTTTGAGGAACAAACAGTGGACAAGTTAGTTCTTGATCTTCTTGCGTGTGTTCGTTCTGAGATTCGTTCGTCTTATACTTGGACTTAGACATCGACAAACATCATTACAATCATATACCATCATTATTCCCCATCATCGCACATTATCACCATTGTCGTCGTCATCATCATCATCATCATCATCATCATCATCGTCATTGTCATTAAAGTTTTTACTTATAATACTTTTGACAAGACATTGTTTCTCTGTTTCTCTTCGTTCTTTTCGACTCGTGAAATTTTGTCAAATTAATTGCCGACGAAAATGGGAAGGAGAGTTTAATGAAAAGAAAAGAGAGGGAAAAAAGAGAGAGAGGCGAAAAGAAAAAAAAAAAAGAAAAGAAAAGAAAAAAAGAAAAAAAAAATACAAAATAAGGATTAATAATTCGTAAGATTTCATTTTTGTTTCCTTCTTCTTCTTCTTCTTCTTCTTTCTTTTTTCCTTTTTCTTTTTTTTCTTCTGTCTTTTTCCTTGCTTTTTTTCTCTTGTTACGTAATTTTTTTTTTCTTTTTTTCTTTTTCTTTTTTTGGAAAATAAGTTAACAGGTTAAAGTAGGATCCGATATTGGTCTCTGGTTCGTGATTTATTTATTGTTTACATTCGTTGTAATTTATTTTTTGCACTCTGTTTTCCCGTTCTCTCTCTCTCTCTTTTTTTTATTTTTTCTTTTTTTTTCTTTTTCGATAATAAATCTATCCCCTCCTCCTTTTTTTTTCTTTTCTTTTTTTTTTTTTAAATCATTCAAATAAAAATCACGTAATAATTATTTAACGTACTAACACGTACCTATTGTTTTTAAGAAACTTTAATGATTGCTAATGAATAAATAATCATTGTTGTAATAATTGTATAACAATGTTACAATCATTGTATATAATCATTATATATAATAATGAATAAATCTCGATTGTTTTCCATTTAAAACTAATACAAATTCAATCAATTCTATTTACATTGTGATCATGTAAAATGACTTCGAATTGATGTATTCGTAATACTTGTATTTTTTTTCTTTTTTTTTTTTTTCTATACTTACATTCGCAATTTATCAAGTTAAAATCTTAAAAGTTCAATTCTATCGTCGATCAAAAGAAAATATACATATGATAGAGTTCGTTTAATATATTAAATAATTTCACGTTGTTATCTAAAACAATATCACGCTATGGGAGAAACTAATAAATAACATATGATATTCAAGATGATTAACGCGCTATGAATAAATAATTAAATTTCTTATTAGATCTAAAACGACATTATTAATGCAATATTATTAATAAAACGATTGAAACATTTGAAAACGATTTATGTAAAAACAAAAAAAAAATCAACAACAACAAAAAGAAAAGGGAGAAAAAAGGCAAGCAAAGAGAGAGAGAGAGAGAGAGAGAGAGAGAGAGAGAGAGAGAGGAATAAAAAATTCTTTTTCCCAGTCCAGACATTACATTAATAAGTAATCCCATGAACTTTAATTGGAATTAAAATGATTAATAATGCAATTTAGAAATTATCGATGAAATTACGTTATAGAAAGTTTTACCCTTCTTCGTAAATTGAGGAAGGAAGGAGAGAGGGAGGGAGGGAGGGAAGGAAGGAAGGAAGGAAGAAAGGAAGGAAGAAAGGAGAGAGAAAGAGAGATGGATTGAAGGAAAGTCTTATAGAAGTTGTATATAGGAAGTAATTCGTTCGACATTAGGATGCAACTGCATTTTGTCACATAACGTCAGACTCGTCCTATCATAAGTATTAGATGACGTACCTTCGTCTTGGCGTACCTTAACTCCAGTCCCTTCTATTGCGGCTCTATTAATTACTACGATCTGCCATAAATTCAGAATAATAGTCATAGCATGTATATATATATATATATATATATATATATAGTCGTTAGAGAGAAGGAAGGAGTATAGCCGAAGGACTGCGAAGGTGGTTCGCCAATGTCGTCTAATACAGGCTGCCAACCGTTAGTGGCATCGCTAGAAGGAGCTATTGCAGATAATTATGAGAAGGAGGAGAAGGAGAGAGGGAAGAATGGAGAGAAGGAGAGAGAGAGAGAGAGAGAGAGAGAGAGAGAGAGTATGGAACCTTCTCCGTTATATACATGGGACCCATATATGAGTCTTACATGAGTTCCTTACATATATATACACATACACATACACACACACACAGACATATATTTTATTAATTCTAAGAGATTAGATAGAGATATTTATTATTAATTATATCGAATATATGTATGATTAAAATTATTACAATCTGAGAGTAATAATAACGTGTTGAATTTTATATATTTGTTTTATAATCGTTAAAATTTATTTATTATATTTTCTCGTCGATAATTTCGTCGAATTGATTTTGTTATCGAAAGAAAAAAAAAAAAGAAAAAGAAAAAAAAAAGAAAAATAAAAAAAGAAGATATATATATATATATATATATATATATATATATATATATATGTCAATTGTACAAAGAATTATTTTCTCTCTATATAAATTCAATCTGTTGAAATTGAATGATTAATTCGAACGAATATTCTTTCTAATATCATGGAAATTAATAAAGGATAATATTTGACAAGTATTGTGTAACGCGTGATATTATCGAAAATTTTTTAATGTAGATAATAATATTACAATCCTATTGATCCGAAATATTATTGTAAATTGTTGAATCGTTATTAAAAATAATATTTACGTGTACAGTCCATATTTTCTTTTTTCTTTTTTTTTTTTTTTTTTTTTTTTTAATAACAGAAAAATCATTGAAAAATAATCGTTCAGTACAAAATATATTATACTTGTCTTTTATTTTGATAACATTGTCGAATCGACGTCGAATAAAAAAAGATAAGAAAAGAGATCATGGCAATTAATACACACAAACATACACACACACACACACACACACACACACACACACACACACACACACAATTGTATTGAATGAAGATTATATTGTCCTTCGATTTTGCGTCATGTTTTGTTTTGTTTTGTTTTCTTTTTTTTTTCTTTTTCTTTTTTTTTTTTTTTTTTTCCAAATAAATTAATCTCGCTCTTTCTCGCATCTCTCGTTGCTCTTGCTTTAGATGAGAAAGATCTTTAACGAATGCTCGAAGCCAAGGGGGATTTCTAAAGGAGCAGTTAGTGGCTTAGAAGCCTTTCCAAGGTCGTTTACGATCGTATCGCCTTACACGACGCCGGTGCTGTCAGCTAAGACATGTACCTCTGCTCTGTAGATCAACGCGTGGGAAATTAATTCCTTTCGTTGACACTAACGAAGAAACCTAATCGAGGAAGTTAATGCAAATGAGAGTAATAGTAGTAGTAATAGTATTAGTATTAGTATTAGTATTAGAAGTATTAGTAGCAGAAGAAGAAAAAGAAGAAGAAGAAGGAGACGAAGAAGAATCTGTAAAAGATTCATTTTGAAAATTTTTTTTTAGGAATTTCGATGATATATATATATATATATATATATATATATATATATATATACGTATTACATTTTAATTGTATTGATAATATTATCAATCAATTTTTATCGTCGTGAACTTTCTTCTTTCTTTCTCTCTTTCATTTATTTATTTATATATATATATATATATATATATATATATATTTATTTATTTATTTTTTATTCGTTTCTTCGGAATCCCACAATTGCAATTAGAATTCATGAAAATTAGCCTAAGTAGTAGATATTCTGCGTACTGTTGTTTCCTTTACTTTTGCAAAAGAGAGAGAGAGAGAGAGAGAGAGAGAGAGAGAGAGAGAGAGAGAGAGAGAGAGAGGGAGGGAGAGAGAGAGAGGAAGTACTCTTTTACCTTAGTCAAAGTTTTCGACGTGAACCCTCGTTTCTCCCTTCCGTACCTTTATTCAACCTTCCTTACTTCTCATTCACCCTCATGCACGCCCTCTCCTCCCTCCCCCCTCTCACCTTTCCTCTTCAACCAGTTCCCTTCTTTCTTCTCACTCTTTCTCACATCCTTTCGTTTGCCAGTCACCATCTAACCCTTCACCCTTTAACCCTTCTCTTTCTGTAACGCAAGAGTACGTAGTACTACTCGCGAGTCAAGTTAATTAAGTACTTCATTTGGATGGAGCCACTTGGACGTTATGGTCGTCAAAAAGGAAAAAGGAAAAAAAAAAAAGATGGGAGTTAGCATTTTGATGTCAAGTATACATGTGTGTATGTACGTATATATGTATGTATGCATGTATGTATGCATGTATGTATGTATGTATGTATGTATGTATGTATGTTGAAAGGTTGCATATGTACATACGTTTTATTTGAGCATATGTTTTGAATGAATTTAATTTGAAAGAATGGGCAAAGGTCTTTCATTAAATTAGGGTCGATTATACTAATGTCATTGACAACATTTTACTTTCGACACGTTGACACGCTCTCTTTTTAATATGATGTAATACTTTAAATATCCATGATTAAATGTCTGTCTGTATCTATGTGTCTGTATGTCTGTTTATATTTACGTGCGTTATATACGAGCATGAGTTTTGAAGGGAAGAAAATATAGGACAGTTTTTTACGTATCATAATATTCATTCAGATGTTATGATTAGTATGACAATTTTATCATACCTTTTTCTATTTCACGGAATTATTATTTTTTTCTTTTTCTCTTTTCGTCGACAATGATATTTTCTTTTTCTTTTTTTTTTTTTTTTCTTAAATATCTTCCAGGTTGTTTTTTTTCGTTCTTTTTTTTTTTTTAAATTTTTTTTTCTTTCTTTTTTTTTTTTTTTTTTTTTTTTCAAGTGAGTTCCATTACTTTGTAAGGAGGAAGATATAAGAAAGGACTTACAACGTGGATCGTTACATTTCATCTAAGAAGTCGGTTATTATCCTCTATTTTACATTCTATTATATCCATACAAGAGAGAGAGAGAGACGGAGACAGACGGAGAGAGAGAGAGAGAGAGAGAGAGAGAGAGAGAGAGAGAGAATGAGAGAGAGAGAGAATGAGAGAGAGAGAGAGAGTGAGAGTGAGAGTGAGAGAGAGAGAATGTAAAACACTAGACGATTTTTCTTTACTGTACGACATTCAAATTTTATATTACGACGAGAACGTCGCGACAAAGAGAAGCGTCAGTTTTCTCTTGGAGGAAAAAAGTAATGAATAAAAAAAGAAGAAGAAGAAGAAGAAGAAGAAGAAGAAGAAGAAGAAGAAGAAGAAGAAGAAGAAGAAGAAGAAGAGGAGGAGGAGGAAAAAAAAAGGAAGGAGGAAAGGAATGAAAAAACTGAAAGGGAAAAAAGTAAATAAATAAAATACGATTTGTTCTTCTGGAAGTGTTCCCTCGGGAGACCATGTGCGAACATTCCGCTGTATTTTAATTCCCTCTATCTTTCTCTCTCTCTCTCTTTCGCTCTCTTTCTTTCCCTTTATATATACATATATACATATATACATATAAAGAAACATGACATGTATATATATATATATATATATATATATATATATATATATACATGAGAGAGAGAGAGGGAGAGAGAATGTTCCTTTTCTCTTTATATATATATATATATATATATATATATATATATATATATATAGGGTGATTCAAAAGTTCTGAGGTGGATTAAAAATTTTTAGATAGGTCGAAAGTTCCTAGGTGATTTTAAAAAATCAATTATCCCATTTCGAAACTATTTCGGTGAAATTTTGTTTTTCTTTCTTTCTTGCAGATTCATAAAAGTACTAGAAGTGCCTAATTTGCGAAACTGCAAGGCTTGTTCGTAACGAAAAAAAAAAGAGAAAAAAAAAAAAGAAAAAGAAAAAAAAGGAAAAAGAAAAAAAGAAGCAAGAAAGAAAGAAAAAAGACAGAACGAAACAAAACAAAACTACGGAGCTAACTGAAAAGCTTTAAAAAAGAAAAAAAAAAAAAATTTCGGTAGGAAAAAACATATAATTGGTTTTTATAGAAAAATTTTTTTGCCACACTCAGAGTAGGTTTTATATATATATATATATATATATATATATATATATATATATATTCCTCTCTTTTTTTTTTTTTTTTTTTTAGAAAATAACTTACGTCATAATGTTTATCGAGTCACAAATTATCCATTGAAATATCGTTTCGTAACAATTCGTAATGATTTATCAAACGATACATTATTTCGTTGTCATCTCTGTCTCTATTTATATAATTAAGAAATACTTCATATTTAGAAGAATATAATTAATTAAGAAAAAAAAGAAAAAGAAAAAAAAAAAAAAGAAAAATAATACCCATCGTCCTTCGACTAAAATCCAAATAAATAAATACGTATAAATGCATAGATCAAAGAGGCCAAGGGAGTATAGTAATTGCATCACGTTGGATTATATGAAAGGCATATATTATGAAGATTTAAAGAGTAACGTAGCTGTACCTATAACAGACTCAAATGCAGATATTATATTTTATTATAATAAATGATAGTAGGAGAAGATGAAAAGGAGAAGGAGAAAACGAGATGGTAGAGAATGGAGAAGGAGGAGGGCGGAGGAGGAGGAGGGAAGGAGGGAGGGAGGGAGGGAGGGAGTTATATTCTATATAACAAAAAGAATCGTTTTGAGAAAAAAATTCAAACATTTATTCAGGAATCTTTTCGTTAAGTTAAAATAGGATACCAACGATCTTAGTGTAATACGAAAGAGAAGTAGCAGCGTGGCTTTTTGCTTTTATTATCGTCGTTTTCTTTCTTACTCTTATGTGGTGTATCTCTTATGGCACATTTCTTTCCTCATATCTGTCTGTGAACGACTTAGTTTGAAATTCAGGATGAAAGGCGAAGGAAATATTCTTCAGGATTCCCTTCTTCCTTTCTTCCTCTATCTCTCTCTCTTTTTTTTTTTTTTTTTTTTTTATTATTTTTTTCGTTAAATATTTTCAACGTTCCACTTTTCTTCTTTCAGATGTCATCGGCCAAGAGACAGTCTCTTTTCATGGAGCTCGGGTTTCGATAACTTTACGGGATTCGTCAATTGGGGCTTCCTCATGCTTGGAATCGGTGGAATTCGTTTGCTTCTTGAAAATTTTATCAAGTTAGTAATACAAATACAATATTATAATATAACAGACGAACGTTTTTAACATTTAAAAGAATATTATAATAATTAATGAAATTATTATTCATTCGAGATCGTATTATTATATGAAAAAAAGAATAAATATAATTAAATTACTTTATATATATATATATATATATATGGATTAATCATATGTCGTGATGTAATTGTACGTATGTAAATATCATAGAAATTCAGGAAATAGCGATCAATTAATCGATAATAGATAAATAATTATTTATATCGTAATAACGTTATATCTATTATCATTTATTCTTATTTCTAAATTCTTTAATTCCCATTTCATCTCTGCGAGATTACTAACGTCAAAAAAAAAAAAAAAAAAAAAAAGGATCAAGCAATTT
>NC_140830.1:2115000-2125000 GCF_050613455.1 Vespa mandarinia
TTTCTCTCTGTCTGTCTCTCTTTCACTTTCTAAACCATGAAGATACCTTACATTTCAATTAACGTTTCTATCATCCTTCTTCACTTCCCATTCTCTTTCTTCTTCTAAACATCACTTCTAGTCGGATAGACGAACATAGAACGAACGTTTGTTCTCGACTAACGACATCGTGGACGGGCACTTGCCTTAATCGACCACAGCATTTTGCTTGGTAAGCGAAGTTAGCTTGTCCGAATGTATTTTCAACTATTCTCTCTCTATCTCTATCTTTCTCTCTCTCTATCTATCTGTCTATCTATTTCTCTCTCTCTCTCTCTCTCTCTCTCTCTCTCTTTCTCTCTCTTGACTAAATATAATTGAGTTTATATGCTTATATTATTGCGATAACAACTCGTTATACGTCGGATCGTATAGTTTATATTTATATATATATATATATATATATATATATATATATATGTATATATATATGTATATCATTCTAATTTATGACGCTAATTAATCTTAGAAATTATTCTATAATAATAAAATAATTATTATATCTAATTAAATTATTTATGTATCAATTAATTATATCTTATTAAATGATTGATATATAATTAATATTATTTTATATTATATCGATAATATTATTTTCTTTCTCTTCTTCGTCTCAATTTTTCCTTCTTCTTCTTCTTCTTCTTCTTCTTTTTCTTTTGCTTCTTCTTCTGAATTTTCTGGTTTACGTCTCTTTGTTTTTTTCTTCTTTTTTTTTTCTTTCGCTTCTTCCTCTGATTTTTCAGTTTTGCCTTTCTTCGTTTTTTCTTCTTCTTCTTTTTCTTCTTCTTCTTCTTCTTCGTTATCTTCCATGGTTGTTGTTAGACGTGAAATTGAGAATTTTTATCATGACTCATTGTATTAACGAACTTCGGCGAATGAAGAATGAGCATGGATTTAACGGAGCTGATGTTAATAGGATCAACAAGGCTATTCACGGATGGATAAGAAATTTAATATCTTTCCTGTTCACACCTCTAAGAGGAAGAAGTTTCGTTAAGTAATGATATCTATTATATGTTCGAGCAAATATATATATATATATATATGCTTTGGTAATTCGATAATATTTTGTAATTATTGTTAAGAAGAAAATGAAATATTGGATTAGATAGAGAAAGAGAGCGAGAGAGAGAGAGAGAGAGAGAGAGAGAGAGAGAGAAATTAATGTAACTAAACGTCATTTAACATATTGATTATTATTACTACTTATTAATTATATATATATATATATATATATATATATATATATATATGTGTAAAATTAAATTAAATGAATTAAATAAAATAAAATTGAAAAATTAATTTTTACATTGAAATTCAAACATTATTCTTATTAAATAATATATTTTTAACCGTTTGAATCTTACAAAATAGAAGAGGGAAGAAAAAGAACCAAAAAGAAAAAAAAAAGAGAAAAGAAAAAATAAAAAGGACAAATTTTTGAGAACGAAGTCTATTAAGTTACGTGTATAACGCTACCAATCAAAAATAATCAATAACCACCATTGCGTTATTCAACGTGTCAATATAAATTTTTTACATAAACAAAAAATAACAAACAACCAAAAAAAGAGAGAGAGGGAGAGAGGAGAGATATGTCGGATACGCATGTACTATGTCATTTTTAGTATGAAAAATTTCTGTATGCTTAATACGAAGAAAATCCGATTAGCACCCCCTCCCCTCCCCTTTCGGTCTATCCCCTCTCCTTTTTTGTCGACGTTGTGATTATACAAAAAAGAAAAAGAAAAAAAAAGAAGAAAAAAAAAGTAAGAAAGAAAGAAAGAATTAAGTAAAAAGACAAAATCAAATATCAATATTCCTTTCGGTACTTTCATTTTTTATATTATTCATTTTAAATGATCGAGCATGATGCGGATCGTGCACAATGACGACGATGATATTTATATTCAAAAAGAATGAAATTTATAATATTTCAATGATCGCGGGGTTGGAGGAGGAGGGGCGAGGCCGGAGGACCGGAGGACCGGAGGACCGGAGAGAGTTGAGGAGAACAATCGCATTATCGCATAAAATAATGGAATGACGATGCCAACGTATTGATTTCTATTATTCAAACTGATAGATATTAAATAAAAGCGCGATCCATGGCAAGGTATAGTTCAACGAACAATCAATCACCAACGTGATTCGTTTGGGCAAATAAATCATCGCGAATAATATGAATCATATTGATTGACGCCTCGACAAATCCCCCATTGACTGTGGTAATATGGAGACGTCATTGACTTTCGTAAACCGCCGGATTTCAACTATGTTTTTTCATTATACGATGAAATAATCATCGAGATTATTGAAAATCTGTATAATATAATCATTGACATAATCCAAATATCCTCGTTACATTCATAAACGTTTCTTTTATATCCTACACAATATATATATATATATATATATATATATATATATATATATATGTATATACATATATATTAATATTAAATCATCAACTTCGAATTTATTATTTTACAATGATAATAAATTTAACAATTATTACAATAATATTAATTAAAAACGTTTATTTGTATAGTCATATATAAAATTAATTAATAATGATAATACGAACGGAACAGATTATTTTTCTTTTTTTTTTTTTTAATTATTATTATTATTTTCCTGTTTTTTCTCTTTCTTTTTCTTTTTTTTTTTGGTTTTTTTTGCTCTTCTTTTTTTTTACTTTTTAATCATCCGTCAAATTATTCAATGTAATAAAATAAGATAAATTAGTCATAGCGTCAATTATAAAATTATGACGAATTATTCTAATAATAATAAAATTATAGCTTTTTTTTTTCTTTTTTTTTTTTCTTTTTTTTCCTTTTTTCCCAAGTATCTCGTCAAATTGTTGAATGCGATAGAGAGAGAGAGAGAGAGAGAGAGAGAGAGAGAGAGAGAGAGAGAGAGATCGATAGTCACGGTGTTATAACGAGTGTAAGAAAGAAAGAAAGAGAGAGAGAGAGAGAAAGATAGGAAATATAGATATAGCATTACGAAAGAAAACTCGAAGAGATTATTTTCTCGTTATAAGATGAGATGTCGATGATCGAGTTTTATTGCTTCAACTTGAACAAGATCATTTCTTTATCGACAAGTTAAACGATCGATTATAAGAATTTTTCTTCCCCGACAAACTATCCTCAATTATCGCAAACTGTATCAACGTGACTGATTGCATTTGCCACGAAATAGGGAACCCAACGCGATTCGATCGACGTTCCAATAAATAATCCTCGTTCTCTTTTCTCTCTCTCTCTCTCTCTCTCTCTCTCTCTTTTTTCTCTCTTTCTCTCTCTCTCTCTCTCTCTCTCTTTGTCTCTCTGTTTCACCCACTTGAAATACTTTAATTGCTTCAACGGTAAGCCTCGTTTATCATCGTTAGTCCGAACCCTCGAATCAAAGCCATCGGTCTTCGATAAACTTGCTTTTTCTTCTTTTTTTTGTCTTTTTTTTTTTTTATTTTTTTATTTTTTTTTTAATATTTCCTTCTTTTTTATTTCCATTCTTTCTTTCTTTTTTTTTTCCCGACGTTAAAAAAATCTGTGGATAAATATCGCGCCATTTTTTAGGATCTATATTGGGATTCACGTGGAACGATCGAGATCAAGATACTCGATCCTTTTTTTTTTTTTTTCTTTTTTTTGTTCTTCTTCTTCTTTTTATTTCCGCTGTAACAAATTTATTTTATCGCTGTCAATTAATGTCACCGTTTAATAAATTTTTTACTAGTCGTTGTCTTCGTTCTATTCAAAGTTTCTAACGCATTTTCTATTGAAAAAATTCTTTCATTTAATATCGTCATATCGACTATTTTTTTTATAATCAATATATATATATATATATATATATATATATAATAATATTTGGAAACAAATTCGTATAAGAGAAAAATAAAAAAAAAGAAAAAGAGAGAGAAAGAGAGTGAGAATAAATAAATAGAAAAATAAATATATAAACCGTTCCTCTATCTCTCTCTCTCCTATCAATCGTAAACAACATATCGAGATATTTCATCCCTTATATTTTCAGCTATGAACATTCTTCTTTCGTTTCTTGTTAAAAAAGAATCTGTGTCTCTACCCTTAAATTTTCATCAATTCTCTCTCTCTCTCTTTCTCTCTCTCTTTCTCTCTTTCTCTCTTTTCGAATATCATCATCCTAAGAATCACAGAAAAGACGGACGTTAATAAAAGCGCCTTTGCCCTTCGGCCCGTGCCGACGTCACTGATGTCACCAATGTCGTCATAGTCGTCGTCGTCGTCGTCGTCGTCGTCGTCGTCGTCGTCGTAGTCGTCGTAGTCGTAGTTGTCGTTATCGTCATCTTCGTCGTCGTCGTCGTCGTCGTCGTCGTCGTTGTCGTTGTCGTTGTCGTTGTCGTAATGCTGCTGCAGGCGTTCGTTTAACACGCGTTTGCAGATGGAACGAGAATGAACGAGTAAGGAGTAGAAAAAGGGAAGTGAGTTGGGATGAGGTGGAATGGGTTGAGTTAGGGTTGAGGGTTTGGGGGTGGGTTTGGAGCGTCGGACGATAATAACGAAAAACGCGCTTTCATTTCGACACACACATACACACATACACACAGAGAGAGAGAGAGAGAGAGATACGCATATGGTTGTACATTTATATACACGAATGCGTGCACACACACACACACACACACACACACATAAGATACATTTCGAAACTTTGTGTCCATTTCCTTTCTTTATCTATTTTCTTATATTTCTCTATATCCTTTCCTTATCATTTTCTATTTTTAGATACGGGATAAGAGTGGATCCAAGGCAATGGTTTCTATTTCTGAGCGGCAAGTACGACGGCGGTGAAGAGCATCCTTCGATTTTGTTGATCGTTTGTAAGTCAATCGATAAATTACATACTATTTTACTTTGATAAGAATATATTCCATTGCAGTGATTCTCAATCCTTCGTGCCATTTTTCTTCTTTTCTTTTTTTTTTCTTCTTTTTTTTTTTCCTCTTTTTTTCCTTTTATTTGAAATAATGCCTGAAAATGCCTTTGTTACTTCTTTTTTTTGTCACTGTTTGTGTTTATATATATATATGTATGTATGTATGTATGTATGTATGTATGTATGTATGTATGTATGTATATGTATGTGTACAATGCATTTGTATGATAATATAAACGATTTAATAATAAATTTTGTCAAAGTATCATCAAACGTTTTATCATCGCTTTTCACATATTGAGAATCTTTACTCTAAAGAGTCAAAATGAATGAGAGGTGGAGAGAAAGAGAGAGAGAGAGAGAGAGAGAGAGAGAGAGAGAGAGAGAAATAGACATAATAATAAATTCTCATCTAAAATGTATTTAATATTGAAAGATGATAATAAAAGTTGTCTGTCATTTTGTGATGTTAAAAGACATATTTTTTCAAACGCGATAGTTACGATTTTTAAATTACATAAAAAATTTTTTTTTCGTGAATAATTATATACACATACATGTGTATGTATGTATATATATGTATATATATATATATATATATATATATATATACATATATAAATATCAAAATTTTTTCTGCGTTTATCTCGACATAAAAAAAATTATTTGATAAATGATATGAATTCAATTGTATTAAAAAAATAAAATAAAAATATAATTGTATATATATATATATATATATATATATATGAGGTACTTTTTTACATTCTTTTTTATTTTTATTTTAATTTTATTTTTTCGCTCTTATTCATTAAAGTACCAAGTAAGAAAGAGAGAGAGAGAGAGAGAGAGAGGTACGACAAGTTATTTTCCTTTCATTTACTCGAGCTTTAATTATATTCCATAATTTTGAAATAGAATTTATAAACGGTTAGTTGTACGTTTATCTTGAATATCACGAAATAGATACGAGATATACACGTGGTGTACTAAATTTTGTGGGATTTGATTAAAAAAAAAAAAAAAAAAAAAAAAAAAAAAAAAAAAAAATGTCCTCTTTTTTCCTTGTTCTTCTTCACGTTGTTATTAATGTACTTTAATCTTCTTTCTTTCTTTTTTTTTTTCTTTTTTCATTTCATTTCACTTCATTTCATTTTATTTTATTTCCTTATATTTTTCTTTTTCAATTAATTCTTCATTCTTGCTCCTTTTGCTCTTTGTTGTCCACGTAGGTAATAAAAATATATATATATATATATATAATATTATGACGATAGTTAAAGTAACTCATATACAATAATAAATCTCGATGAGAAAGAAAACGTATGCCTGAGATCTCCGTTGTGTCCTGAGATTGTGTAAAAGTCGAATTGCTGAGAGGCAACTCGTGTCTCATCTTGGCAGTCATCCCACCGATATCCACCGACTGCAGTGGAATGAGCGGGGATTTGGAAATTAATAAAAAAAGAAAATAAAGAAGAAAAAAAAAGAAAGGAAAGAGAAAAAAACGAGAGAAAAGGAAAGGGGAAGAAGAAGAGGAGAAGAAAAAAAAAAAGATTGAAAAAAGGAGGGAGAGGAGAAAATACGGACGAAAAGAAAAAATCGTAAAAAAAGAAAGTAAAAGAGGAGATGAGCAGTGGGAAGAGGTGTTGCGGGGTAGGGGGGAGAGGGATGTGAAAATGAAAAAAGCGTTCTGTTTGATAGAAAGAGGAAAAGAGACAGAGAGACAGAGAGAGAGAGAGAGAGAGAGAGACAGAGAAAGAGAGAGTGTGTGTGTATGTGTGTGTACATGAAGGACAGAAAAGGATGAATGAACTGTAAAAGAGAGAAAGAGAGAGAGAGAAAGAGAGAGAGAGAAGGAAGATAAGGTATGCCGATAAAAGTTATAAGAGGTTACTTTTCATATTTATCAAGCTAACCTTCACATTTTTACCTATGATATTAAACTATGCTGTTATACTTTTTATTTTATTTTTTCTTTCTTTCTTATTTTCTTTTTATATCTATCTATCTATCTATATATATATATATATAATATATGTGATGATATTATATATATCTGATAAAAAATATGATTGTCATTTACATATATCCAAATTAATATTTTATTTTGTTATTAATATCACATATGAATACATAAATACAATAAATTATATTTTATTTCTCTCGTTCTCTCTCTCTCTCTCTCTCCCTCCCTCTTTTATTAATTTTAATCTCTCTTTCTATTTTATTATTTAAAAAAGTTTCCTTCTCGAAGAGTCAGTCACGTTGTCATTTAAATTTGATTTATCACGTGACGTTTATAAAAAACAATATTTAATTCAATCTCTTCATAATATTCTTTTAAATTTAATAACAACGTTGGATAAACAGAGATAGAGATAGAGATAGAGATAGAGAAAGAGAGAGAGAGAGAGAGAGAGAGAGAGAGAGAGAGAGATATTTATGATGGGCCTCTTTTTTAACGGGTATAAATTTCCTATGATAACTATAAAATTCAGCTATATTATCAGTCATATTGTCCCTTAAACCGAATGCATCTTATACCCGACTGAGCTTTCACTCAACTGAAAAGACTAAAAAACTATATCTCTCTCTCTCTCTCTCTCTCTCTCTCTCTCTCTCTCTCTCTCTCTCTCAATCTCTCTTTCGTAGGTAAACGCGAGTAACATTGCAACAGCCTCGTTTGTGTTTGCAAGTAGTGTCTAGGAAGACGAAAGAGAAATAGAGAAGAAAGAAAAGAAAAAAGAAAGATAGAACGATAGAGAGAGAGAGAGAGAGAGAGAGAGAGAGAGAGAGAGAGAGAGGAGGAAGAATTTGCTTGCATTATTTAGACCTAAGAGAAGATAATGCTCATGGGGAAAGTACGGTTAATAGCTCTCATATTTTAGAATCTACGTGTTCTCTCTCTTACTCTCTCTTTCTCTTTATCTACATCTCTCTCTCTCTCTCTCTCTCTTTCTCTCTCTCTCCTTTTTTTTTCGTTCTACCTTCTTGCTCACCAATGTTATTGTCGGTGTTGCTGTTAGCGTTCTAAACAGAGTAAAAGAACTATAGTAACTAGAACTCAGTTCTTTTACCAGCCTGCTTTCATTCTCTCTCTCTCTCTCTCTCTCTCTCTCTCTCTCTCTCTCTCTCTCTCTCTTTCTTTCTTTCTTTCTCTTTTTATACTTTTTTTTCTGACCACTCGGTCTTTCTCTCACCCTCTCTCTCTCTCTCTCTCTCTCTCTCTCTCTCTCTCTCTTTCTATTTCTATCTTTCTTTTTTTTTCACGCTAAGGGTGGTCCCAGGACCAAGCATAATAATTTTCATACCGCGACCCATGCAACGAGATTGCTTTTTAAGCGGTACTCTTACGGCACCCTATCTCGGTGCTTTCGCGATTAGGGGATTAATTATTCCACGGACATCACCATCACCAACACCACTACCACCACCACCACCACCACCACCACCACCACCACCACCACCACCATTACCATCACCATCACCATCACCACGTAGAAATTAGGTTCCTCCTGCGGGCTTGGATTGTCGCGATTCCCTTTCGCTCTAACCATCAACCTCCCCCCCTCTCTCCACAGCCCCACCCTCTTAGCCTCCTGCACCCCTCTTCCGTCCCTTTTCAACTTACTCACTTTTCTTTTCTTTACTTTTCGTTCTCTCCACTCTTTCGAGTAGTCTTCTCCTTTTCTATCACACGGTACGTTCCATTTTTTCTCTCTTACTCTCCTCTTTCTGATTTTTCTTGTCTTTTATTTTTCTTTTCTTTTTTTGAGAGAGATAAAAAAAAAAAAAGAATTGTTTCAGCCTTACCTTTTTTCATTTTCTTCTTTTTTTTTTTTCCTCTCTCTTTTTTTTTTTATGAAAAAACAAAAGAAAAGAAGCATTATGTCTGCCTTATATTTTTGTTTTGTTTTCTTCTTCTTTTTTTTATTTTTTCTTTTCTTTTTCTTTTTCTTTTTTTTTTATGAGAAAGATAAGAAAAATTATTTCAGCTTTATTTCTTTTGTCCCCCTCTCCCTCCCACTCTCTCTCTCTCTCTCTCTCTCTCTCTCACACGCACACTCTTTTTTGTTTCTTCTTTTTCATCATCATCATCATCATCATCATCATCATCATCATCTCGTCCGTATCATCTCTTTATTTTTTTTTTTTATCCTTCTTCTTCTTTCTTTGTCGTCTTCTTCTTTACGAGAAAAAAAAAACAGGATAGATATATTGTCGAGATAAGAGAAACCAACCAACACGAATCGTTATCTGTCTGTTCTTTCTTTACCAATGGCAAGTCGGTAAGGTTGAAAGTAAGGTTGTGGAGGTTTATACGAGAGCCCGTAATCAGGAACCAACCTTAACGAAGAAATCAGAGGGGTGCTTAAATTGGACTCGAATCCAATTGAAATTCTATGTTCTTTCCTTCGGGCTTTTCCACCCCGATAACCCACCCTCTTTTCTCCCCTCTTACTTATTCCTCCCACATATCCCCCTGTAATATATCAACCATTTTATCTTATGCATATAAGATGTATCAAATTAAAATGTTGACCGTATTAAATTAGTTTCGAGAGATGTATTACATTAAAAATCCTATTATCCGATTTTCAATTAGGCTATTATTACAAATAGAAAAGGAGAAAGAAAAAGAAATGAAAAGAAGAAGAAGAAAAAAAGAAGAAGAAAAAGAAGAAACTATAGCAAGAAAAAAGATCTTTAGATCGTAGTGTTAGATAAGTTTAAGATATTCTTTTTTAGAGAGAAAGAGAGAGAGAGAGAGAGAGAGAGAGAGAGAAAAAGAAAAGTAAAAAAAAAATCATACTATTTCAATCGTACGAATGATAATTTTTATTCTATATCGTTCGTAGTTTTATCAAATGAAACCATTTGGTCAAAATAAATCAATCTTAATAATGCATTAATCAGTCTTATTAACTTACAACATTACGATAAAATTAGGATACTTTTTGCAATCCGTCCTCTCTCTCTCTCTCTCTCTCTCTCTCTCTCTTCCCCCCTCTCTTTCCTCCTTCAAAAA
>NC_140830.1:2150000-2155000 GCF_050613455.1 Vespa mandarinia
TGATCTACGATTTGACAAGTGATCGAACGAACCGTCGCATCGCGTTAGACGGAAAACGCACAGCGAAACTGGCCCTGGAGTTTCTATCATCTCGTTTTGGCATAGCGTTCTCTTCAAATTCGACTCCTACACACTCGTACTATACACACATACAAACTTTCTCTCTCTCTCTCTCTCTCTCTCTCTCTCTCTCTCTCTCTCTCTCTGTCTTTCTCTTTCTCTCTCTGTCTCTGTTTCTCTTTCTGTCTCTCTTTGTTTTTTTGTTTTGTTTTTCTATTCTCGTTGACCGCTTCGCCATTGCTCGACGATTAAGAGCCGAGCGAGCATCACACTCAACATTTTTTTCGAATCGTTTTATTCCATATTGAGTTTGCTTTCGATTATTTGAAAAAAAAAAGAAAAAAAAATAAAAAGAAGGAAAACAAAATGGGAGAAGAAATAAAACGGAAAGAAAACGAACGGGATTTCTAATCAATTTGCATTTTCTAATGGTCTATTGCATTATCGATTTTATTATTATTATTATTATTATTATTATTATTATTATTATTATTATTATTATTATTATTATTATTATTATTATTATTATTGTTGTTGTTATTGGTATTGTTATCGTTTATTATTATAGTTACATATAGTTATTTTATTTGAAATTCAATCGTATTAATTGTTCTCCTTCTGCCATGGAATTTTGTGATGGTGTATGTGACAGTTTTTTTTTCTTTTTTTCTTTTTTTCTTTTTTTCTTTTTTTTTTTTCTATCGAATATGATTTATCAATTTAATATTGGATCTCAGTACGATTGAGACTTCATTTTTTGAAATAAAAATAATTACTGGTGAATGTTATCGTGAAATAACGTTATCGCTTGTATTTGAAGATAATATTATTTATCTGATTGGAACGTATAAATGTTAGGAAAAATGTTATAGATTAAATTGATTTGATTGAATGGGAAAAATGAAAGGAAAAGGTGGGGAAAAGAAAAAAAATTTCAGCGATCTACGAGTTGCAGTGATATACGAGGAGGTGGGGAGGATTGGCCGTGAGTAGAGATCAAAGATAATGATAAAGAAAAAGAAAAATTATGAAAATAATAATAGTGACGAGTATTGCGTTAAGAGGAAAAAAGAAAAAAAAGAAAAAAGAAGAAGATGTTCTACGTACAATTACGTTGACATGTAGAAATTATTATCTCGATATTACAATTTTATCAATTATAAAAATTCTTAAAATTGCATTCCCTATTAGTTCATTAAAATGATAATGATTATTTTATTCAAACGTTTCAGTATTATAAATTTCTATTACGCATATATATATATATATATATATATATATATATATATATATATATAAATGTATTAAGTTATATTAAAAGATACGATGTTCCATAGGGCGATTATTATTTCAAATGAGGGTAATATATAATAAAATGATATTCGCAGTTAGTTCTTTAAAAAGATTGCTAATAAAGTTAAAGTTCTATACGCTTTTACGACTGACGCTGTCGCTTCGTGTCTCCGTTTGATTTGTCGAGAACGATTTTATTGGTCGATAGAATATCAGAAGTGAGCAAGAGCAAGAATGAGAAAGAGAGAGAGAGAGAGAGAGAGAGAGAGAGAGAGAGAGAGAGAGAGAGAGAGAGCTTTTAACATCGATAAGCGTAATTCGAAAGAGTACTGCACTATGATTTCATTATGATTATTATTAATATTAATTTTATCGATCGATTCGTTTTTTTCCTATCCGATAGAGAAAGTTCACAAAGGGAGGAGCTATTTTTTGTCTTTTTTTCTTTTCTTTTCTTTTCCTTTTTCTTTTCTTTTTTTTCTTTTTCGAAGAGCTTTAAAAGTTCTATCCTCTTTGTCCAACCACGAAAAGGCCGCGCGCGTTAAGGTCGAACTCTTTTTCGAAGGTCGAACGAAAGGATAGAAAATAAAAAGGGGGATGAGAGATAGAGAGTTAGAGAGAAAGAGAGAGAAAGAGGGAAGAGAAAGTTAAGAAAGAAAAAGTTTACAGATCACGACATACGCAAAGTGGAGATTCGGTAGGACTGCAAAGGTATATCCGGTTGTGTAAGCGCTTCTTAAAAGTTCCAAAGTCTTTGTGAATGTATCTCAAGTTGAGTCCGTCGAGAGAGTGGATGCGATCTTTTCCTTCATCTTTCTTTTAACTTTCTCTCTCTCTCTCTCTCTCTCTCTCTCTCTCTCTCTCTCTCTCTCTCTCTCTCTCTCTCTCTTTCTCTGTCTGTCTGTTTCTGTCTGTCTGTCTGTCTGTCTGTCTGTCTCTATCTATCTATCTATCTATCTTTTCGTTATTCACCTTGCTTTACCGTGAGAACCAAGATCTTTCAACATGCGAAACGACTCACGTGTAAGAGAGTGCATACTCCAAAACTGTACTTGCATTCGCGTAAACATCGAAATATTTCTCTCTCTCTCTCTCTCTCTCTCTCTCTCTCTCTCTCTCTCTCTCCTTCTCGATATTTTTACGAAGCAACGGTTCGCTTTCAAGTGAATATCTCATCGTGATTTTTATCGGTAAGAAATTTTGAGAACAAAATAAAAAGAGAAAAAAAAGAAAAGAAAAAAGAAAAAAGGAAGTAGAAGAAGAAGAAGAAGAAGAAGAAGAAAAAGGACGAGAGATATTGTGAAAGGATTTGTTTTCCCTTTTTTTTTTTTTTTCTTTCTTTCTTTCTTTCTTTCTTTTTTTTTTTTCTTTTTTTTTCAATCTTGTTTAATTCCTCGCGCATTGTAATTATTCGTACGTATCGTTCGTTTCGGCTCGGAAAGTTTTTTTTTTTTTTTTATCAGATTGTAACGTTATGCAGTCCGAAAGAAATAATAGGAAAAATTTTGTAAAAAGAGTAATTGATCTTTTTAAATACTTTCGAATAAATATTCGTAAGGAATTTTTTCAGCTGTACGCATCTACTTCGAAATTTTTTATTAACTAAATTTCTTTTCTTTTTTTTCCTTTTTTCTTTTTACTTCTGTATTTGACAAGAAAGAATAATTTTTTCAAATCAAAACTTTTCTCTTCTACTATACATACATACATACATACATACACACATACATATATGTATATATATATATAATATATATTAATTAATCAACTAACTAAATAAATGAATATGAAGAGTGTGGACGAGTGGAAATAACTCGGACTTTTCAAACAAAAAAAAAACAAAAAAAAATCAAAAAAAAAAAAAAAACAAAAAAGAAAACGAAAAGAAAAGAAAAGAAAAGAAAAGAAAAGAAAAAAAAGCAAACGAAAAAGAAAGAAAGAAGAAAAAATATACGCTTGGCGTAATGAAAGCTCACATCGTAACAATCATTATAACGAATGATAAACTACTATATATAGCGACTTAATTCTTATAAGTATGGAAAATTAGAATCGTCGTCGGGAACTTTTAATCGTTGAAAATCATACCCGAATCTATTTCCAACTTCCTCTTCATTATCTCCCCCTGGCCTCCCATCCGTCCACCCTCAAAAAAAAAGGGAACAAATTTTAACGACAAATTATAACGAAAGATAAATTACTCGTTGAAACGAATACACACACACACACACACACACACATACACAAGCACGTTCATACGTACGTATATAAATAAATACATACATATATACATAGATATATATATATATATATATATATATATCTATATACGTACGTATATAAATCGTATCATTGAATAAATCTAACTTCATTCGATTAATTGCCGCTATTACGAAAATCTATCTGTACTACGTAGAAAATCGTATCGTTCGATCTTTTTCAATTTCCCCGCATATAATATCCCTATACCTTTTTCATTCTCCGAGTATTTCGAGATCGAGAGTGGTCGAACTTTCGAAGGGGTGGGAGTGGGGTTGGGGTTGTGGGTGGGGATGGATAGGATGGGAGGGTGGAAGGGAGGAGGGAAAAAAGCGGTACGGCGAGGATCGACGTTTTAATTCTCGCACTCGTATACACTCCTCGGTTCTCGTGTCGTCACAATAACGGGCGTATAACACGCGAAATAGTCACAAACGTGGCCCGACAGAGAGTTAGAGGTAGAGACTGAGAGAGAAAGAGCGAGAGAGAGAGAGAGAGAGAGAGAGAGAGAGAGAGAGAGAGAGAGAGAGAGAGAGAGAGGTTACGAAGCAGGAATGGCATTGAGGGGGTTAGGAGGGGTGTATACGAGGAGGACGAGGGCAGTAGTAGTCGTTGAAGGGACGGGTGGTCCAGGGATGGGGGGAGGGAGGGAGGGAATGTTTGAAACGGTCGTAAAACTCGTACTCCGACTGTCGTAATTACGAACGCAGGACGAAAGCATTGACGAGCGTTCAACGTTGAATTCCCATTCGCTTGGACCCATCCACCTGTATATTCCTGTTTGCCACTGTGAATTTCCGTGTCTTTTTTGTTACCCACTCGCAGCCCCTTCCCTCCCCACCTCCTCTTTCTCTTCCTCCTCCCGCCTCCTATCCTCCACTCCTTTCTCTCTCCTCTGCATGTTTTTTTTCTTCTGTTTCTCTCTCTCTCTCTCTCTCTCTCTCTGTCTTTCTATATCTCTCTCTCTTTTTTTTTTGTTTGTATTTTTATTTTTCTTTCTTTTTTTTTTTTTTTTTTTTTTCCTTTTTTAGTTTCTTTTTTACTTTTTTCTATTTCTTTTATTTATTCTCCTTTTTGGCTCTCCAGTTGTATTCGAAATGCGACACCCGGTAGGAACGTGACGTAGCACTGATATCGACCTATGCTCTCTCTCTCTCTCTCTCTCTCTCTCTTTCTATCTCTCTATCTCTCTCTCTTTCTGTCTCTATCTCTGTTTTTCTCTCCCCATCCTCTTCCTCTCTCTCTCTCTATCTTTTCATCGCCTTTAGGCACCTACTACTACTATTACTACTACTACTACTATTACTACTACTACTACTACTACTACTACTACTACTACTACTACTACTACTACTGCTGCTGCTGCTGCAGTATCTTCTCTCTCTCTT